>NC_085138.1:246584612-246678355 GCF_035046485.1 Aedes albopictus
CTAGCCAGTGTTAAAGAAGCCACGGACACCGTCTTAAGCCAGCAGCTATGCAGACAATTATAAGTCAAGTGAATTGACTAACTATATAGAAACTAAAAGCTGCAATTATATAGACTACTATTCAGATGATTACCAAAACGCTTGCGAAACGAATAGGGTAAACAGGTATAATATGCCCCCCCTAAGCAGAAATGGCGATATATCTAAAACTGGCGCCTTATTCCATTTATTGTCCACGGCAAATCGTTGTTCCTAAAGCCAGTGAAGTGTTGCATGCGAGCTTTGCCTTTGGAGGACCGGTTATGGAAACTTTAAAACGTTTTTCGAAAACGTTCCAAAATTTGCCTTTTCAAAACAAACGGGGCAATACGCCCCATCAAAAGAAAAACGTCCAGCCCCGTGACCCAACTGTCCAAGGGGATAATTCCACCACATGCCTATCCTAGGATGGTCTTTTAACAAGTGTTTAACTGCATAAAAGTTGCAAAATAACACAAGCGAACAGAAGTAGCTTCGTATACAATAAAGTCAGTTTACAAGAGCTAAAATATTACGCCAAAAGCCTCGATTTCAGACTTTTTGATATTTTTATTGCTTTTCTGTACCAATCAACTAACGGACCAGCTTGATGGCAATTATTCTTCAATATTTAAGATGTCTAATCGATCACGCATGCGAAAAGCGCTTGAATCGCTAGAAAATGGAGGGGGGCGTTTTGCCCCGGTGGGGCGCATTATACCCTTTTACCCTACAACATGAATCTGAATGATATGCGAAGGTTTTATACCGTTTTGGAGATAAACCAGTCTCGGGCTGAAAATCTCCCTAATAAAGCTAATAATAATAATTTTATACCGTTAAATGGGATAACTTGCAACACGTTTCGAAGCAATATCATTGAAAATATAAACATTTGAAATATACTGTAAAGCATCGTGTACACTTATTACCACGCATCACTTGATTTACCAAAGTACGTTGCCACCTTACAGGAGGCGAAAAATACATGCTTGTTGCAAGTTACCCCATCTGTAGGGTAACTTGCAAAACATGACACAAAGCTAAGTTAGCTATCATTAAACTGCAACATTCAAGTATTTAGTCATACAGTCAGGTTTTTTTTTACGCGGGGGATACGTACCGCGTAAAAAAAACTCAGTTCAAAATTCGAAAAACCGCGTAAAAAAAGTCTCACCATTTCTCGACGAATCATGCAAAAATAAGACGATGATTTTTTTTTTATATGGCCGCGGCCGCGTAAATGAAAACCGCGTAAAAAAAACCTGACTGTACTATGAGTTTTTGATGTAATGCATGAAAAAAACATCGAAAAGATGTAGGCTAACCAGCTGAAATATGATTTACATAAAGGGGGTACAAGTGAGAGTATATCGTTTCACAACAGGTCGCACGTCCCTCAAATTTCAAATTTTTATGAATCTCGTGACACAGTACTTGTTACAAATGTCAACAATGCTTGGGGAGACTGGGTAGACTTAATCCCTTTTTCTTAATTTGCCTGTAACTATTGAGGAAAACACAAGACTAGATCCAATTTTTGCACCGAATGACAGGTACATCTATTGCAAGTTTATACGCAACAGCAAGACTTTTAATTATTGTTATAGTCAAATTTTGACACGATTTGGCTGAATTTCGGCAAAATTATTGATGTTTTTTTAGAATCGCCAAAAAGATTTCTGACGGATAGAAAACAAACCATCAGCCGTCAAAAAATAATGCAATATACAATCGAAATCACTTGTAGCTAAAACATAGTCTATTGTCCACATGTAGTCTTGGAAAAATATGCTAGAAGACAATAGTACGTAATCGATAAATGTTCCTTTTTGATTGTGTCTATCAGAATTATCGTGAAATAAGAACAAAAATATTAGAAAATTTTGACCTTCTCAACTGTTGCTAGTTACCCCATAGTGGTTGTCGAGTATGACAATAGGGGTACTCACTAAACAGAATAAATTGCGAATGAAATAATCAAATATTGCCTTGGTGATTGCGAAGTTTAATCAGTTTAATCAGTTTACGCTGTTAACCCTCAAAGCCCCAGGACAAACTTCTTTTTTTTTAATCGTCTGATACTCAGGATCTGTAAAATATAAAAATAAGCGGCTTTCGCTATGATCGATGGGAAGAGTTGTACTTCATGTAAGAGTAGTTGTCAAACCGGAAGTCCATGTTTGCACCTGTTTTTGCACCGGAAATAAGTGTTCCCTGGGGCAGTGTTTGGCGAGTCGTCTATGAATCTGGTATTTTATAATAATTCTGAAAACTTTAACAACTTGAAATGGTAGGCCAACGCAAGAACACAATACTGAGGCTGCTTTCTGGCATGAGATGCATCTGAAACTTGGTCCCAGGAGTGTACTTCCGGTTGGATTCCCTAAGACCCAATTTCGTGATCATAATCATTTTGCACCTGAAAAAATGATTTTAGAAGTTTGGTGTCTATGAAGAATTTGTTTCGTATATTTGAGCCCTTCTTTTAAAAGTATCACTCATGTGATTAATCCACCTAAAATTCAAACACGAGTCATACTTTTAGTCAACGAATTATTACTAGATCATTGCATACTTTTAGGCGTTTACCGGTTTCTGTCCCAATTTACAAAATTGATTCCAATTTGTAAAAGCACGCTTCACTAAGAAATTTAAGGCCTGATTTAGATTCCACCTTGATTGATCTACCGAGAATTAAAAGCGAATTATTGAAAAAGTAGCCTAAAGGTAGCTGTAGAACATATCGCCAAACATAGCACCAGGGAACACTCATTTCCGGTGCAAAATCAGGTTCAAGCATGGACTTCCGGTTTGACAACTACCCTTGCATGAAGTACAACTCTTCCCATCGATCATAGTGAAAACCGCTTATTTTTATATTTTACAGATCCTGAGTATCAGCTGATTAAAAATAAAAAGTTTGTCCTGGGGCTCTGAGGGTTAAGTGAATCCTCCTAATGAATTTTTGCATTACTCAGTCAATAAATTTATCAAACTTTTATTGTTCTGGTAAGCTTACTAGGGGCCATCCATTAAGTACTTCACGGTCCAAGGGGGAGAGGTGTATGTAAAAGTGTGGCAAGCAATGTATTAGGTATATGAAAAACCCGTATGAAGGAGGGAGGGGGGTCTTAAATACCTTATTTTAGCGTGACGTACTTAACCCGCAGGCTACGGGGCTTACAACAAAATTTCAAACCGCTGCCAAAGACGCAAACATCAATATTTTTTTAGGAAATTTTAGGGTTCACTCCACTATTAGTTGTAGTTTCAATATGCTGGGAGCCACAAAAATTGGAGCCACGAGGACAGTTTTATTCCGGTGGACGTCTGGGTCAGGAGGGGTAAAAATGGCATAACCTTCCTTTTAGCAAGGCCTTATTAGTTGGAATTCAAATGAATTCATCTGAAAAGTTGTTAGTTCTATGTATTATTGTATATTACGTCAGGCCTGGGGGTTGAGAAGTATACAGGGTGACTGGTAATTCGTGTTACACCCGAAAGGAGGTGAAAGTAGACCATATTTGCAGCAAAAAATTGTTCTACAGGTAGGGTCGGAAATCACTGCTAAGTGAGTTATTCAAAAATTAGTGTTATTAATCTACCCCATCTTTAAACATCTCTAACTCAGAAACTATGAACCGTATAATCAATCTTAGCACATGGATAGAAAGTCTAAAGCTTTGTCTTTTAATGCTCTTTGGACAGGTAATTGATAAAAAGTCATTTAAGTGCAGAAATTTTGACTTTTATGTAAAAAGTGCCTAAAAATGTACCCCCTTTTCACCTTTTTTGATAGTTTACTCGTGAAAAACGTGATAAACGTGAGAAATGTTCTTCTACAAAACATTCATTTTTTGATACGCTACCAAACTGTCCTTTGGTGCAACATTGTATCTTTCATAGTTTTGTCACAATCTTGAATTCAAAATTTTGTGAAATAAATCAATGTTTTTATTGCAATACTGTCTGGCAACCCTACACGTTTGCTTGCTGTTGGTCGTCGTGCGCATGGCAACGAAGTCCAGCGTCGCGGCGGCGGTCATCGTTTGACAGAGCCAACAGTGAAAGGCAAATTGCGCGCAATGTTTATGAATCAATCTCAAGGCATCCTTTTCTTTGGGTGAAGATTCAATTCGCCTAGATGCCATACACCCAAACCTAGACGCAAACCCACTCACTGGTGGAATTTAGCGAGATCATACCGCTGGGTGGCACCGTTTTAAGGGATATTCAAACCTACGGGCTGAGACTGGGTCCGGGCCGGGGCCGCGGCCGAGACTCGATAGGGCTTTTGTCGCTTCGTTCTCACTGCACACAATGCTCACCGGGCTATAGCGCCTGCGCACCAGCAATTTATGTTGCGCGAACGCACGCACAGTATGAAGTGGTTGTCATTTATTTTTGTTTTTGTTTCTGCGCACTTTCTGTGTTTGATGTACATTCATCCAGAACTTTCTTTTGTTATTTCTACAGGAATCTGGGATTCCTCCAGCTTTTTTTATGATTTCCCTTGGAGTGCTTTCTGGGACTCTCCCGTAGTTCTTTCTGGAAAACCTCTAATGAGATTCTTCTAGGAGTCCTTCCTGGTATTTCTCCAGCTACTCCGTCTGGGTTTTTGTCCTTGAGTTCTACTAAAATTTCTTCTGGGATACTTTCAAGAACTGGTTTAGAATTTTTCTCCAGAAATTCCTCCAGGAGTAGCTTCTCACAGTTTATTTATTTTCAATTCAACGGGAAGCCCTCCTGAAGTTCCTGAGAGTGAGTCCAGGAGCTCCCCAGGCATTCCTCCAGGGCAACCCCAAAAAATACCAAGGGAATTTCTTTAGAATTAGCCCAAGAATTCCTCCAGCATTTGTAGTAGAATCACCCTAGGATTTTACTAGGAATTTCTCCATTATAACTCTGGAAATTAATTCAGGAGTTCTCCAGCAATAATGCATGCTTCTCTTCAGGATTTTTCCCGAAAATTATTGAAGGACTCATGGGATTTCTTCAGAAATTCCTGCATTAATTCCACCAGGACTTCCTCAAGGGATTCCTCCAAAAAATCCTCCACGAGGTCAACTAAAATTTCTTCCAGTAGTTCTTCCAGGAAAAACTCCAGAAATTCATCTCCAAATTCCTCCAGGAATTTCTCTTCAGGAATTGTGGAAGGGATTTCACAAGACAATTTTTCAATAAATTGCTCCAAGACTTTCTTTAAGAATTCCTGCAAGGATTTATCTAGGGATTCCTCTGACGATTCCTCTAGATTTTTTTCCACGGTGTCCCCCAAGAATTCTTCCAGTTATTCCTCCATGAGTTCCTGCAGGAATTCATCCCGCAATTCTACCAGGAAATCCTGCAGGGATTCCTCCAGGAATCCAACCATAAATTCCTCCTGTAATTGCTGCAAGAGATTCTCTAGAGGTTCCTCCAAAGATTCCTCTAGAATTCCTTCCAGAAATTCTCCCAGGAAATCATCAAGAAATTCATCCCAGGAAATCATCAAGAAATTCCTCTAGAAATTCCTTCAGTAATTCCTCCAGAAATTCCTTCAGTAATTCCTCACAGAGTTCCTCTAGGCAGCATCCATTTATTACGTAACGCTAACATCGAGATTTTTATACCCCCCCCCCCTCCCCCCTCCGTAACGCTTTTTTGTATGAAAACCCACAATTTTTGTATGGACCGTAACGCTCGTCCATACTAGAGCGTTACGTAATTTGTGGACGGTGCCCTAGGAATTTCTACAGGGATTCCTTCAAAAATTTCTCCAGAAAGTACTCCAGGCATTTCTCTAAGAATTACTTCTTGTATTGCTCCATAAATTATTCCAGGAATTCCTCCAGAAACTACTTCAGGTACTACTCCAGGAGTTCCTCCAAGAATTCCACCGGAAATTCCTTAAGGAATACCTCCAGAAATTCCATCAGGCAAGTCTTCTTGGAAATACTCCAGGCAGGAAGTCTTCTTGGAAATACTCCAGGCATAACTCCAAGAATTTCTCCGTGAGTTACTCCAGGTATTCCTACAGGATTCTTACAGATGTTTATCCAGGAACTACTGCAAGATGTCCTCCATTTTTTTTCCATGAATTCCTCCAGTGATTCCTTCATAAATTTCTCCAGTAAATGCTCCAGAAAATTCTTTAGAGATTCCTTCAGAATTCCTTCCTGTATTTCCTCCAGGAAATCGTCCAGAAATTTCGCCAGTGATTCCTTTAATAAATCTTCTATGGATTCCTCCAAGAGTTCGTACAGAACATCCTCCAGAAATTCCTCCAGACATTCCTCCAGAAAACACTCCAGGAATTCCTCTAAGAATTTCGCCAGTGATTTCTTTCGTCCAGAAATTTCGCCAGTGATTCCTTTAATAAATCTTCTAGGGATTACCCCAGGAATTCCTACAGAATATCCACCAGAAATTCCTCCAGGCATTCCTCCGGGAATTCCTACAAAAAATACTCCAGGAATTCCTCCAGGAATTTCACCAGGAATTACTCCAGGAATTCATCCACGAACTTTTCCAGAAATTCCTCCAGGAATTCCTCCGAAAATTCCTCCAAGAATTCTTTCAGGAATTTTTCCATAAAGTCTTCCAGGATATACTCCATGAATTACTCCAAGAATTGCTTCAGGAATAACTCGAGGAATTCCTCCAAAAATTTCTCCAAGAATTCCTTCAGGAATTCTTCCATAAAGTCTTCCAGGAAATACTCCATTAATTACTCCAAGAATTACTGCAGGTATAACTCTAGGAATTCCTCCACGAATTGCTTCAGAAATGATTCCAGAGATTCCTACGGGAATTCTTCCAGGAACTACTTCAGGCTGTCCTCAAAAGAATACTTACGGGATTCCTCCCAGAATTCCTGATAAAAATACCTCAAGGAAATGCTTCAAGAATTTCTTCAGAAAATCCTTAAAGAACTCCTCCAGAAGTGCCTCCAGCCAATCTTTTAGGAATTCCTTCACGATTTTTTTCAGGAACTTCTCCAGATATTGCTTAGGGATATCTCCAGGAATTCGTATTGAAGAACTATTCCAGAACGTACTCCAGGAGTTACTCCAGGATTTCCTCAAGAAATGTCTCTAGAACTTCCTTCAAGAATTCCTTCGGTTAACTTTCCAGGAATTCCTCCCGGAATTATCTCAGGTACAGTATTCCTTAAAGAGTTACTACAGGGATTCCAGGAATAGCTCCAGAAAACTCCGTTAGAATTTACTCCAAGGATTCCTCCAGGAATCACTCCAGTAATTCCTCAAGGTAGGATGTCATCCAGGAATTTCTGTAGGAATTCTTGGAAAAATTTTTGAACGGATTCTTGATTGAAATCTTGAAAGAATTCTTGGGGGAGTTCCCGTACCAGTTTCTGGAATAATTTCTGGAGGATTTTCAGGGAGAATTCTGGAGTGATTTTTGGGGAAGATCCTGTAGGAATTTCTGGAGGATGTCCTGGGAGAAATCCTAGAAAAGTTAATTTAGGAATTCCTCCCAGACTTCCGCCAAGAATTGCTTCAAGAATCCCTCTATGAATTTCTCCAAAAATCCTTCGAACAGTTCTTCCTGGAATTTTTTAAGAAATTTATTCAGGAATTATTTTACAAACTCCTCCAGGAATTCCTTCACAAATTCCTCCAGTAATTCCTTCAAAAAATCCTCCAAGAATTTCTCCATGAATTCCACCAGGAAATCCTCCAAAAATAACTTGTGAGATAGCTCCAGGGATTCCTCCTTGAATTCCTCCAGGTATTCCTCCAGTGACTCTTTCAAAAACTCCTTCAAGGCTTACTACAAGTATTTCTCTAGGGATTCCTAATGAAATTTCTCCAAGGAAATCCCCCAGGAATTCTTCCAAGACTCCCTCCAGGTTTTTCTTCAAAAATTCCTCCAGGGATTATTTTAAGAGTTCCTCCAAGGATTCCACCAGGGATTCTTCCAGGGAGTAATTCCTGAAAGAAACTCCGAAGGAACTCCTGGAAGGAATTCTTAGATAAATTTCCGGATGACATCCTACCTAGAGGAATTACTGGATTGATTCCTGGAGGAATTCTTGGAGTAAGTTCTAACGGAGTTTCTGAAGATATTCCTGAAAAAAAAAATATGAAGCGCTTCCCAGAGGAATCCCTGGAGTAGCTCTTTTAAGAATTCCTGTACCTGAGATAATTCCGGGAGGAATTCCTGGAAGATTAACCGAAGGAATTCTTGGAGGAAATTCTAGAGACATTTCTTGAGGAAATCCTGGAGTAATTCCTAGAGTAGGTTCTGGAATAGTTTTTGGAGAAAGCCTTGAAGTAATTCATGGAGACATTCTTAGAGTGTTTCTGAGATTAATTTCTGGAGGCCTTCCTGGAAAAATTCTTGAGGAATTTCTAAAATAAAACCTTGAGAAGTTTCAGGAAAAATTTCAGGACGAATTTTGGGAGATATTCGTAAGCAATATCTGGAGGAATTCCTGAAATAATTCATGAAGGAATTCCTAAAAGATTGGAGCCACTTCTAAAGCAGCTCTTTAAAGAATTTCTGAATAAATTCTTCAAGCATTTCCTTGAGGTATTCCTAAGAGGAATTCTGGGAGGAATTCTGGAAAAATTCCGGAAGGTTTTTTTTGAAGAATTCCTGGAGTAATGCAAAGAGAAATTATGGGAACTCTTGGATTGTTTCCAGGAGGAATTCTTGACGGCTTTCCTGGATAAATACACAGCGTAACAAAAATTTACTTTTTGTCTGTCTCAAGAGAAAACTTATGTGTCTCCGAAGGATTTTGGGCCGCTGAATCCGAATCCGGGCTCAGATTTACTCTAACACGTCACAATTTTGAGCTATACCTCAATTTATAGGGCAAAATATGCGATTTTGGGCTTTTTTGACAGCAAGTCATTAAGCAAGGAAATATTTTTTTTAAGCAATCAAAAGGTTAATTGGTCAATTAACATCCAAATTAACGACTCATGCAAAATATTTCGTTTTACCTAATCAAATTTGATAGTTTTAAGCGATTTATGTTAGGTACGATATTTCCCATACAAGTCACCCTCCAAAAGTTGCATGCAAGTTTTCATACTAACTTAAAATGCTAAAATCTATCAAATTTGATTAGGTTAAACGAAATATTTTGCATGAGTCGTTAATTTAGATGTTAATTGACCAATTAACCTTTTGATTGCTTAAAAAAAATATTTCCATGCTTAATGGCTTGCTGTCAAAAAAGCCCAAAATCGCATATTTTGCCCTATAAATTGAGGTATAGCTAAAAATTGTGACGTGTTAGAGCAAATCTGAGCCCGGATTCGGATTCAGCGGCCCAAAATCCTTCGGAGGCACATAAGTTTGCTCTTGAGACAAAAAAATGTTGCGCTGTGATATCGGAAAGAATTCGTGCAGGAATCCCTGGAGTAGATCCTAGAATAATTCCTGGAGTCTTTCTTAGAGGAATCCCGTAAGTATTTCCTTGTAGAATTCCTGGAGGATTTTTTTGAGGATATTCTGAAGTAGTTTCTGGTAAAATTCTCGTAGGAATTTCTGAGGTCATTCCTGGAGCAATTGCTGGAGGATTTTCTAGAGTTATTCCTGAAGCAAATCTTGGAGTAATTAATGGAGTATTTCCTGGAATACTTCATGGAAGAGTTCCTGAAGGAATTCTTGGAGGAATTTTTGGAGGAATTTCTGGAGAAGTTCGTGGATGAATTTCTGGAGTAATTCCTGGTGGAATTTCTGGAGGAATTCGTGGAGTATTTTCTGGAGAAATTCCTGGAGGAATGCCTGGATGAATTTCTGGTGGATATTCTGTAGGAATTCCTGGAGGAATTCCTAGAAGATTTATTAAAGGAATCACTGGCCAAATTCTTAGAGAAACTCTTGGGGTGTTTTCTGGAGGAGTGCCTGGAGGATTTTCTGATGGATATTCTGTAGGACTTGCTGGAGGAATTCCTAGACGATTTATTGAAGGAATCACTGGCGAACTTCTTGGAGGAATTCCTGGAGTGTTTTCTGGAGGAATTCCTTGATGAATTTCTGGTGGATATTCTGTAGGAATTCCTGGGGGAATCCATAGAAGATTTATTAAACGAATCACTGGTGAAATTCTTAGAGGAATTGCTGGGGGAATTCCTGGAGGAATTTTTGGACGATTTCCTGGAGGAAATTCAATAAGAAATTCTGGAGGAATCTCTAAAGAATTTTCTGGAGCATTTACTTCCAGTTATTCCTCCACGAGTTCCTGCAGGAATTCATCCCAAAATTCTACCAGGAAATCCTGCAGGGATTCCTCCAGGAATTCCTCCTGAAAATCCTCATGGGATTCCTTCAGGAATTCCTTCAAGAAATTCTCCCGTGAGTCATCCAGAGATGCCTCCAGGTATTCCTTCAAGGGTTCATTCAGGAATTCATCCTGGGATTCCACCATAAATTCCTCCTGCAGTAGCTGCAGGAGATTCTCTAGAGATTCCTCCAAGGATTCCTCTAGAATTCCTTCCAGAATTTCTACCAGGAAATCATCAAGAAATTCCTCCAGGAATTCCTTCAGTAATTCCTCACAGAATTCCTCTAGGAATTTCTACAGGAATTTCTTAAAAAAAATCTCCAGAAAGTACTCCATGCATTTCTCCAAGAATTACTTCATGAATTTCTCCATAAATTATTCCAGGAATTCCTCCAGAAACTACTCCAGGAGTTCCTCCAGGAATTTCTCGGGAAATTCCTAAAGAAATACCTCCAGAGATTCCATCAGGTATTTTTCCAGGAAGTGTTTTTGGAAATACTGCAGGCATAACTCCAAGAACTTCTCCATGAATTACTCCAGATATTCCTACAGGATTTCCACAGGTGTTTATCCAGGAACTACTGCAAGATGTCCTCCAAATTTTTTTCCCAGGAATGCTCCAGAAAATTCTTTAGAGATTCCTCCAGAATTCCTTCCCGAATTTCTTCCAGGAAGTCGTCCAGAAATTCCTCCAGGAATTTTCTCAGCAATTCCTCTAAGAATTTCGCCAGTGATTCGTTCAAAAAAACTTCTAGGGATTCCTCCAGGAATTCCTACAGAATATCCACCAGAAATTTATCCAGGAATTCCTCCAGAAAACACTCCAGGAGTTCCTCTAAGAATTTCGCCAGTGATACCTTTAATAAATCTTCTAGGAATTCCTCCAGGAATTCCTACAGAATATCCACCAGAAATTCATCCAGGCATTCCTCCAGGAATTTCTCCAGAAAATACTCCAAGAATTCCTCTAGGAATGCCACCAAGAATTACTCCAGGAATTCATCAGGAATAACTCTAGAAAATCCTCTAGCAACTGCTCCAGGAATGACCTCAGAAATTCCTACGGGAATTTTACCAGAAACTACTTCAGAATATCCTCAAAAAAAAAACTTCAGGAATTCCACAAGGAAATACTTACGGGATTCCTCTAAGAAAGACTCCAGGAATTCTTCTAGGATCTACTCCAGGGATTCCTGCACGAATTCTTTCCGATATTTATCCAGGAAAGCCGTCAAGAATTCCTCCTGGAAACAATCCAAGAATTCCCATAATTTCTCTTTGCATTACTCCAGGAATTCGTCAAAAAAACCTTCCGGAATTTTTCCAGAATTCCTCCCAGAATTCCTCTTAGGAATACCTCAAGGAAATGCTTGAAGAATTTATTCAGAAATTCTTTAAAGAGCTGCTTTAGAAGTGGCTCCAATCTTTTAGGAATTCCTTCACGAATTATTTCATGAATTCCTCCAGATATTGCTTACGAATATCTCCAAAAATTCGTCCTGAAATTTTTCCCGAAACTTCTCAAGGTTTTATTTTAGAAATTCCTCAAGAATTTTTCCAGGAAGGCCTCCAGAAATTAATCTCAGAAACACTCTAAGAATGTCTCCATGAATTACTTCAAGGCTTTCTCCAAAAACGATTCCAGAACCTACTCTAGGAATTACTCCAGGATTTCCTCAAGAAATGTCTCTAGAATTTCCTCCAAGAATTCCTTCGGTTAATCTTCCAGGAATTCCTCCCGGAATTATCTCAGGTACAGGAATTCTTTAAAGAGCTACTCCAGGGATTCCTCTGGGAAGCGCTTCATATTTTTTTTTCAGGAATATCTTCAGAAACTCCGTTAGAACTTACTCCAAGAATTCCTCCAGGAATCACTCCAGTAATTCCTCTAGGTAGGATGTCATCCGGAAATTTATCTAAGAATTCCTTCCAGGAGTTCCTTCGGAGTTTCTTTCAGGAATTATTCCCTGGAAGAATCCCTGGTGGAATCCTTGGAGGAACTCTTAAAAAAATCCCTGGAGGAATTTTTGAAGAAAAACCTGGAGGGAGTCTTGGAAGAATTCCTGGGGGATTTCCTTGGAGAAATTTCATTAGGAATCCCTAGAGAAATACTTGTAGTAAGCCTTGAAGGAGTTTTTGAAAGAGTCACTGGAGGAATACCTGGAGGAATTCAAGGAGGAATCCCTGGAGCTATCTCACAAGTTATTTTTGGAGGATTTCCTGGTGGAATTCATGGAGAAATTCTTGGAGGAATTTTTGAAGGAATTACTAGAGGAATTTGTGAAGGAATTCCTGGAGGAGTTTGTAAAATAATTCCTGAATAAATTTCTTAAAAAATTCCAGGAAGAACTGTTCGAGGGATTTTTGGAGAAATTCATAGAGGGATTCTTGAAGCAATTCTTGGCGGAAGTCTGGGAGGAATTCCTAAATTAACTTTTCTAGGATTTCTCCCAGGACATCCTCCAGAAATTCCTACAGGATCTTCCCCAAAAATCACTCCAGAATTCTCCCTGAAAATCCTCCAGAAATTATTCCAGAAACTGCTACGGGAACTCCTCCAAGAATTCTTTCAAGATTTCAATCAAGAATCCGTTCAAAAAATTTTCCAAGAATTCCTACAGAAATTCCTGGATGACATCCTACCTTGAGGAATTACTGGAGTGATTCCTGGAGGAATCCTTGGAGTAAATTCTAACGGAGTTTCTGGAGCTATTCCTGGAATCCCTGTAGTAACTCTTTAAGGAATACTGTACCTGAGATAATTCCGGGAGGAATGCCTGGAAAGTTAACCGAAGGAATACTTGAAGGAAGTTCTAGAGACATTTCTTGAGGAAATCCTGGAGTAACTCCTGGAGTACGTTCTGGAATAGTTCTTCATGACGAATTCCTGGAGATATTCCTAAGCAATATCTGGAGAAGTTCCTGAAAAAAATCGTGAAGGAATTCCTAAAAGATTGGCTGGAGGCACTTCTGGAGGAGTTCTTTAAGGATTTTCTGAAGAAATTCTTGAAGCATTTCCTTGAGGTATTTTTATCAGGAATTCTGGGAGGAATCCCGTAAGTATTCTTTTGAGGACAGCCTGAAGTAGTTTTTGGAAGAATTCCCGTAGGAATCTCTGGAATCATTTCTGAAGCAATTCGTGGAGGAATTCCTAGAGTTATACCTGCAGTAATTCTTGGAGTAATTAATGGAGTATTTCCTGGAAGACTTTATGGAAGAATTCCTGAAGGAATTCTTGGAGAAATTTTTGGAGGAATTCCTCGAGTTATTCCTGAAGCAATTCTTGGAGTAATTCATGGAGTATATCCTGGAAGACTTTATGGAAAAATTCCTGAAAGAATTCTTGGAGGAATTTTCGGAGGAATTCCTGGAGGAATTTCTGGAAAAGTTCGTGGATGAATTCCTGGAGTAATTCCTGGTTAAATTCCTGGAGGAATTCCTGGAGTATTTTTTGTAGGAATTCCCGGAGGAATGCCTGGAGGAATTTCTGGTGGATATTCTGTAGGAATTCCTGGGGTAATCCCTAGAAGATTTATTAAAGGAATCACTGGCGAAATTTCTGGACGAAAGAAATCACTGGCGAAATTCTTAGAGGAATTCCTGGAGTGTTTTCTGGAGGAATGTCTGGAGGAATTTCTGGAGGATATTCTGTACGAACTCTTAGAGGAATCCATAGAAGATTTATTAAAGGAATCACTGGCGAAATTTCTGGACGATTTCCTGGAGGAAATACAGGAAGGAATTCTGAAGGAATCTCTAAAGAATTTTCTGGAGCATTTACTGGAGAAATTTATGAAGGAATCACTGGAGGAATTCATGGAAAAAAAATGGAGGACATCTTGCAGTAGTTCCTGGATAAACATCTGTAAGAATCCTGTAGGAATACCTGGAGTAACTCACGGAGAAATTCTTGGAGTTATGCCTGGAGTATTTCCAAGAAGACTTCCTGCCTGGAGTATTTCCAAGAAGACTTGCCTGATGGAATTTCTGGAGGTATTCCTTAAGGAATTTCCGGTGGAATTCTTGGAGGAACTCCTGGAGTAGTACCTGAAGTAGTTTCTGGAGGAATTCCTGGAATAATTTATGGAGCAATTCAAGAAGTAATTCTTAGAGAAATGCCTGGAGTACTTTCTGGAGAAATTTTTGAAGGAATCCCTGTAGAAATTCCTAGGGCACCGTCCACAAATTACGTAACGCTCTAGTATGGACGAGCGTTACGGTCCATACAAAAATTGTGGGTTTTCATACAAAAAAGCGTTACGGAGGGGGGAGGGGGGGGGTATAAAAATCTCGATGTTAGCGTTACGTAATAAATGGATGCTGCCTAGAGGAACTCTGTGAGGAATTACTGAAGGAATTTCTGGAGGAATTACTGAAGGAATTTCTAGAGGAATTTCTTGATGATTTCCTGGGATGAATTTCTTGATGATTTCCTGGGAGAATTTCTGGAAGGAATTCTAGAGGAATCTTTGGAGGAACCTCTAGAGAATCTCTTGCAGCAATTACAGGAGGAATTTATGGTTGGATTCCTGGAGGAATCCCTGCAGGATTTCCTGGTAGAATTGCGGGATGAATTCCTGCAGGAACTCATGGAGGAATAACTGGAAGAATTCTTGGGGGACACCGTGGAAAAAAATCTAGAGGAATCGTCAGAGGAATCCCTAGATAAATCCTTGCAGGAATTCTTAAAGAAAGTCTTGGAGCAATTTATTGAAAAATTGTCTTGTGAAATCCCTTCCACAATTCCTGAAGAGAAATTCCTGGAGGAATTTGGAGATGAATTTCTGGAGTTTTTCCTGGAAGAACTACTGGAAGAATTTTTAGTTGACCTCGTGGAGGATTTTTTGGAGGAATCCCTTGAGGAAGTCCTGGTGGAATTAATGCAGGAATTTCTGAAGAAATCCCATGAGTCCTTCAATAATTTTCGGGAAAAATCCTGAAGAGAAGCATGCATTATTGCTGGAGAACTCCTGAATTAATTTCCAGAGTTATAATGGAGAAATTCCTAGTAAAATCCTAGGGTGATTCTACTACAAATGCTGGAGGAATTCTTGGGCTAATTCTAAAGAAATTCCCTTGGTATTTTTTGGGGTTGCCCTGGAGGAATGCCTGGGGAGCTCCTGGACTCACTCTCAGGAACTTCAGGAGGGCTTCCCGTTGAACTGAAAATAAATAAACTGTGAGAAGCTACTCCTGGAGGAATTTCTGGAGAAAAATTCTAAACCAGTTCTTGAAAGTATCCCAGAAGAAATTTTAGTAGAACTCAAGGACAAAAACCCAGACGGAGTAGCTGGAGAAATACCAGGAAGGACTCCTAGAAGAATCTCATTAGAGGTTTTCCAGAAAGAACTACGGGAGAGTCCCAGAAAGCACTCCAAGGGAAATCATAAAAAAAGCTGGAGGAATCCCAGATTCCTGTGGAAATAACAAAAGAAAGTTCTGGATGAATGTACATCAAACACAGAAAGTGCGCAGAAACAAAAACAAAAATAAATGACAACCACTTCATACTGTGCGTGCGTTCGCGCAACATAAATTGCTGGTGCGCAGGCGCTATAGCCCGGTGAGCATTGTGTGCAGTGAGAACGAAGCGACAAAAGCCCTATCGAGTCTCGGCCGCGGCCCCGGCCCGGACCCAGTCTCAGCCCGTAGGTTTGAATATCCCTTAAAACGGTGCCACCCAGCGGTATGATCTCGCTAAATTCCACCAGTGAGTGGGTTTGCGTCTAGGTTTGGGTGTATGGCATCTAGGCGAATTGAATCTTCACCCAAAGAAAAGGATGCCTTGAGATTGATTCATAAACATTGCGCGCAATTTGCCTTTCACTGTTGGCTCTGTCAAACGATGACCGCCGCCGCGACGCTGGACTTCGTTGCCATGCGCACGACGACCAACAGCAAGCAAACGTGTAGGGTTGCCAGACAGTATTGCAATAAAAACATTGATTTATTTCACAAAATTTTGAATTCAAGATTGTGACAAAACTATGAAAGATACAATGTTGCACCAAAGGACAGTTTGGTAGCGTATCAAAAAATGAATGTTTTGTAGAAGAACATTTCTCACGTTTATCACGTTTTTCACGAGTAAACTATCAAAAAAGGTGAAAAGGGGGTACATTTTTAGGCACTTTTTACATAAAAGTCAAAATTTCTGCACTTAAATGACTTTTTATCAATTACCTGTCCAAAGAGCATTAAAAGACAAAGCTTTAGGCTTTCTATCCATGTGCTAAGATTGATTATACGGTTCATAGTTTCTGAGTTAGAGATGTTTAAAGATGGGGTAGATTAATAACACTAATTTTTGAATAACTCACTTAGCAGTGATTTCCGACCCTACCTGTAGAACAATTTTTTGCTGCAAATATGGTCTACTTTCACCTCCTTTCGGGTGTAACACGAATTACCAGTCACCCTGTATAGGTGGTGTAGAACATTTTCTAGGCCGCCAAAATATTTTCAATTTTGAGTCTGATTTCTATGCGCTTGTAAAAGATTTTAAGGCACACAAGAAGTAGATTTTTCTGTCCTAAGCTAGGTCTTAAGCATATTGAATTAAACTATAAGAAAAACTTGATGGTAACACACTGTTTTTGTTAGAAACATCATGTTTTCCACGAAAGTAAGACGATTTTGCAAGAAATTGCCTACTTTTAGGCGATAAATGCGGCACCTTTTGTGAAACATTAAACGCCTAAAAGTAGGCTATTTCTTGCAAAATCGTGTTACTTTCGTGAAAAACATAATTATTCTAACGAAAACAGTATGTTACCATCAAATTTTACTTATAGTTTAATTCAATATGCTTAAGACCTAGCTGAGGACAGAAAAATCTACTTCTTGCATGCTTCAAAATCTTTTACAAGCGCATAGAAATTAGACTCGAAATTGAAAATATTTTGGAGGCTTGGAAAAAGTTCTACACCACCTATATACTTCTTAACCCCCAGGCCTGACGTAATATACAATAATACATAGAACTAACAACTTTTCAGATGAATTCATTTGAATTCCAACTAATGGGGCCTTGCTAAATGGAAGGTTATGCAATTTTTACCCCTCCTGACCCAGACGTCCATCGGAATAAAACTTTCCTCATGGATCCAATTTTTGTGACTCCCAGCATATTGAAACTACAACTAATGGTGAAGCGAACCTCAAAATTTCATTAAAAAATATTGATGTTTGCGTCTTTGGCAGCGGTTTGAAATTTTGTTGTAAGCCCCGTAGCCTACGGGTTAATGGATGCTCCCTGCTCCCCTATTAGATACCCTAACTACGAGGTAGGTCATCAGGCTTATCGCACTTACCACAGGAGAGAGGTGAAGCACGATACTGTTTTATGGCATAAAATGAGCAAACCATTTTAACAGTGTGGCTAAACAATTAACAAAGAAAAAAACTGATTTCTCTACTAAAATAATCTCGATAATGGAATTATTGGAGCACATTAGCTTTCATTATCATGCGAAAGTAGTTTACATTTAATGTATGTCATTGTGTTGCAAGTTGCAAGTAACCCCGTTTGACGCGTACATCTGTACATTTGAATGGCTTGAGCCTGCACGAGTGCGTGAATGTGCCGAAGTCCACAAACCAAACGTATCCTTTAGACTACCGTTCCACTAACAACACCTAGGTGTCAAGGGTGTCAAGGGGGATTTTTTTATTACCATACGGGTTTGGGCCGAAGGGTGTCAGTCTTTCGTGAAACTTTTTCCACAGGCAGGGCTCATGGATATATAAACAAAAAAAATTGGCAAAAATCCAGGGTCGCATATTTTCCTGGATTTTTTTTTTTTTGTTTTCCCCTGACACTACTTTGAAAAATCATAACTCAAGAACGAAGCATCGTAGAAACAAAGTTTTTTTTTAGAAAATGAAAGCAAATTTTCTCCGAAATCAAAAAAAAAATATGTAGGTAAAAGTTTTCCACAACATGTACCACAGTCGAAAAAAATCGCAAGAGCTTCTATCTTTACTCTTTCCAACTACGTTTCATTTTGAAGGAGTTTTAGAAGAAACTTTCAAGTTTATAACAGTTCAAATGAGCTAACATTTGACCACTATCGAGGGAGCCGCAAAAATTGTTTTGGCTCTAACTAACCAGGGGTCCATCAATTTGAGTAACCAAATGCATTTCGCTTACTTTTTTGGCAAGGACTTTCAGAAAACCGCTACCTTAAGCAAGACAAGGTGAATTCTACGTGAAATTTGTAAATTGCAATTGATTATATGTTAAAAATATGTTTTTATGCAATAAACTCTAATGTGAGGATTCTTTTGCAATTGGGAAACGTCTGATAAATACCTACGTTGGAATCAAATTTTCAAGAATCATAACATACTCATTTGACGAATTTAAAGTTTGCCAACATTGTATCAAAAATTTAATATTTTTTTCCTGGATTTATTGAACGATATTCTTTGAATGAGCTAAAGAAAATTAAGAATAAACACGGATTTTGGCCATACCTATTGGCGAAGGCGACTAATAACAAGAGGCAGCTTGTACTCACATTGAAAAAAAAAATTAAACTACCTTTTTCATATTGATTTTTTATCATCTGAACATTTTTTTTTTAAATTTTGCTAACATATTAGGTTATTGTCCTATACACTCACCAATATCTTGACTTGCACTAATCCGACATAAAAGTTTTGTAGATGGTCGAAACATTTTATATTCAGCTTTCTGTTCATGCAAAAAAAAAGATTGAAAAGGTTTTCAGCAACGCAAGATGTTTGAATTTTTGTAATTTCATATTTTTTAGAAATGTAGAGCTTGATTTTCAGGTAAAACCCGAACACTGTTCTACTAAAAATTTTATGAAGCGCAATTTCAAAACCAGCACGTAATTATGCATCATTCATTTTGGTCATCTATAGAAGTAAACGACTTGTTTTTATTTTGTGGTTAAATTTTGCAAACTAGATAAGGTTAAGAAGTAAGTAGCTAAAACTTCTTTCTGTTTAGTTGTACACAGGTGGACGTTTGGGATTGGGCATTGATGATTTAATATGTTATCCATAATCACTTTTGCACTACCTACACATAATCTTATACAATTTATTCATATTTCCTGGATACCATGCATTGTAGAATGTTCGTGATTTCGAAAACATTAAGAAACTAGGTGTACTATTTTTGATTGTTTCTGTGCTAGAAACAAGGGATTGCTCCTTGAGCAACTCTAGACAGCCCTTTAACCAAGAGAGTGACCGCTGGCATTACACATTTTGATGTATTCCAAGAAGCTTTTAGTTGTAGGTAGGTATCAGGTGTCGACGGGCGGGCCGGTCACGTTTTTCTTTTCTATAGGGACTTTTGTCCCATCACAGTTTGAACGCATCATAAAACCTGGTTTGCTGCTACTCGGTGAGTGGTGCAGATGCCATCCGCCCACCAAATCCTCGAATGAGAAGACATTTAAGGACAGACTTGTTAGAATCCCAAAATGGTCGCCACGATGGCCGACTTTGGCACCTACTCACGATTTCGAGCGCACAAATCTCTTCGTAAACAAAACCAGCGCACCTGAGCTTCTTAATTTGAACTTCTTACAAGTGAGCAAGAACAGAATAATGAAATGCACTATTGTTTGAAGCTTGCTTCTAGAGATTTGTGCTTCTGAAGTTCTGATGCACTGTTGAAGCGGGATTTCAAGAAGTTTGTCCTTAAAAGCTTTACCTACATCTTCTGTTTGATAGCTGGACTAAGCTGTCATCATCTGTTTCCATTGATAAGTTCCTCGTGGACACAATTTGACGTCAATTTATAACAGATAAATGCTTTGTAATTATGAACACTGAACAGTTCACGGTGTGTTGAAACAGGATTATTATCGCACTTTCATGAACCTTAAATATTTTTTCGTTATAAGTTGGCCTTTGCAGTACATATTAAGATTCTGGAGGTTAAAAAATCTTTCATCGGGGAAAATTAAAATAAATTTGATTTTAGTAGTTTACAACTTTTCTCATTTGATATGGTATTACGCAAATCTGATGAACCTAAACTCCGCTAGAAAAAGTCCCCTTTCTAATAATAAATGTAAACCATTTATTATTAGAAAGAGAGAAACAAATGCAAAAGTCTTTACAACGAGTTTAAATTTGTTTGGCGTTCGTTTCATGTGTCCAGCCCACTACAGTCTGCCGAAAATCATAAATCATTAAAGTCTACATTCCTTCCATTTGTCTGGCACATAGATATTTGTAATGGAGTTAAACAAATACTTCCCATTAGTGTGACTCATACATTTGAGGAAGCACCATACCCCTGTGACTCATACCATTTGCAGCACATGTGCTTCATGTGCTAATTTACCTGAAATGGCGGCCTAATTGCACATACTTTTCATCTCAAACCACATCCACATGGATATTTGCCGAAAAGTGTAAGTCGACTATACTGAGTGTGCGTGACTTATTTGTGAAAGTTCTGCCTCTGATCTGTTAAGGACTTTCGTCCATACAAAATCTCAAAACTTTCAAAGACTTATCTCCTTGTTACTTATAAATTGATACCTTTAGGGTTAAGTGAGCTGTTGAGTGTCAAATAACAAAAAGTTGACACAAAAAACATTAGATTGGCGTTATCATATTATGTTAATGCATTTAAAAATGATAATTCAACATTCGGTTTAAAATAAGGTACACAGGGACAAGTTGAAACGGGTGGAATAAGATGAAACAGCGGGTTAACGTGATATTATCTAGTCATGGTAAGCAATTTGAATTTCATTACATTTTTTTAAGCAATCAATCATTTGGTCAAGGATAATTATACAAATGGTATTGAAATCAAAACATCAACAGTTTTTTTTTTAAGAATTTACCTTACCAAATGAAACGCATGCTTGATATATGTCAATGTGAATGACATCTTATAGTGTAAGCCTAAAATATATTGGAAACATATCAATTTGCAAGTAATACGATGAATTTCAATAATAGTAGTCTCGTGTAGTGATTTTTTCTATGTTCGTAGTTTTACTTTATAAGACACTTTGGTCTTGATAAAAACTTCATGCATTATAATAGTTTCAATGTTATGACTGCATAAAATAAAGTTTCTTTTTCTTAAGTAAAATTCCTTGTTTTTTGCAAAGTGAGTTTGACAACAGACTTAGCATGGGAAGAAATGTCACTTGTCCTAAAACGACTAGTCATAAAACTGAAAAACCACTACACTGTACTTACAAAGTGGAAACTATCCATTAGAGATGAATTAAAAAATCACCCGTACACTCGATACCTTCCAACCATCTTCTATGTGGGTACTATTTAGCAATCAAAATCTATCCAATGATTTCGAAATGGTGCATAAAATAACTAATAAAAATTCTTTAAAAGTTGTATCGAAACCTCAAATTGCGTCAATCTTGCCTCACTTTGCATATCACTGTTTGTTGTTTTTTTATATTTTATGACATTTCCAGAACATTGATGTCTTCTTAATCTTGTTCTACATTTTCAATTTTTATTTTATCTGTAAATTTAGTTAAATTTGTTCTCAGCATAAACAACAATGAACATATTCAACATATCTAAAACTAAGTAAAAATAAGATAGAGTTAAGGACTGTTCCTTTTAATTGCACTACCATTTTGCATTCTTTGACAGATACGTATTTCGACCTCAACTGTTAGGTCATCTTCAGTGTCTAGTACTTAATCCGATATTCTTTTTATGTACATGTATTCCGCTAGCACGCCCAGGTTCATCATCATCATATCTAAAACTGTTTCAATCAAACATCGATTGATTTCACAATTAAAAAAATGATTACAAATGCTTACCTTAAAGTACGTGTATCAAGGGCCTACGCCAAAAGAATAATTAAAAGCTTTTCTCTAAGGGCTGATTTCTTAACCTCGGATTAACCGGAAAAACCAGGCTTACCCATATAGTTAAACCTGGTTTAACGCTTTAGTCTGGGTGAAGAAATCGGCCCTATGTGTCCAACATGCGAACAAAAGTATTCATAGGATAAATTTTCACTTTTTAGTAAAACATCGAGCCCTGCTTAATCAGAGCACAATATACATAGAAGTTCTTATGATATTCGAAGAGCTAAAAGTATTTCTGCTAAACAAGCTCAAAACAACTAAATTTACAGTTAACATGAATGTTAAAAAAATACGCGTGATTAAGTCACCATATTTGTTTAATGATTTCGCAATCGAATCATCTTTCGTGGCCGTCTGATCATCGTTTAGGTGTATCATTACATGGTTTGGCATGTAAAGTATGTGCAACTAATAACCACCATTTCAGGCAAATTGGCACATGAAGAGTATGTGCTGCAAATGGCACGATTCACAGGTGTATGGTATTTCCTCAACTGTATGAGTCGCACTAATGAGAAGTATTTCTAGAGCAACATTTGAAAAGGGCCCAAGAGGTCTTGTGTCTTTTTTTCGAAAACGCTCCGTAGGGCCTAACAGCAGCCCGTCCACGCAAATATACACCGTTATCCAAAAGATCGATGTTTGCTCTCTCTGACAACGGTCTTAGTTTGTGTGAATAAGCTAATGGGGGCTCAGGAACGACGTGTGAAGTCATTGTTTACATATGCTTGTATGCCATTTTCAAATGTTGCTGTTTTCTTCCATTACAAATATCTATGTACCAGACACATGAAAGGAATGTAGACTTTAATGATTTATGACTTTTGGCAGACTGTAGTGGGCTGGACACATGAAACGAACGCCAAACGTATTTAAACTCGTTGTAAAGTCTTTTGCATTCGTTTCTCTCTAAATGGTTTACATTTATTATTAGAAAGGGGACTTTTTCTAGCGGAGTTTAGGTTCATCAGATTTGCGTAATACCATATCAAATGGGAAAAGTTGCAAACTACTAAAATTGAATTTATTTTAATTTTCCCCGATGAAAGATTTTTTAACCTCCAGAATCTTAATATACACTGCTAAGGCTAACTTATAACGAAAAAATATTGTAGGTTCATGAAAGTGCGATAATAATCCTGTTTCAACACACCGTGCAGTTATTGGTCCGATTAAAGAGCAATCAGTTATCGGTCCAGATGCCGCATTTCATTATATTCATATGTAGCGCACTTTAAAAGAACTCAGCACTAAAACGTGTTAAACCTACTCATAAGTGCATAACTTCCAGACCACACACAACATGTGTACCAGTACCGTATTCATAAAACCAGCTCCTACATCCATAATTGCAAAAAAAAAATGTACAACAATTTATTTAGGTTTATTTGTCACCTTGGTGAACCAAAAAATACAGACATTTCGCATGTAGAAGAGTGTACGAGGTGATTTTGTGAATGTGTAACCGTTACACATTTTTTGTGTGGCCTGGAAATTATGCACTTTTGAGTAGGTCTTGGTCTTACACATTTTAGTGCTGAGCGGTATTAGCCTACATATGGGTAACATGCACATTTCAAGCACAATGTTTAAAAATTTCAGGAATAAGAAAAGTTATGCGCAGATAAACGAAGGAAATCGGTATTACTGTTACATGCTCACAGAATAATGTTTGCTTCCCTTCACTTCTAAACATTTGCCTCGTGGTTTTGAAGATGCAAACTCATTTATATTACACAGCGTTACAAAAATCAACTTTTGGTTTGTCTTAAGAGCAATGTGTCTCTGACAGATTTTTGGCCGCTGAATCTGAATCCGGGCTCAGATTTGCTCCATCACGTCACAGTTTTGAACTATAGGTACCTTAATTTATAGGGCAAAATATGCAATTTTGAGCTTTTTTTGACTGCAAGCCATTAAGCATAGAAATATTTTTTTAAGCAATCAAAAGGTAAATTGGTCAATTAACATCTTAACTGACGACTCATGCAAAATATTTCGTTATACCAAATCGAATTTGACAGTTTAAGGCGACTTATGTTAGGTATGATATTTCCCATACAAGTCACCCTCCAAAAGTTGCATGCAAGTTTACATACTAACATAAAATGCTTAAGGACAAACGTCTTAAAATCCCGCTTCAACAGTGCATCAGAACTTCAGACGCACAAATCTCAAGAAGCAAGCTTCAAACAACAGTGCATTTTATTATTCTGTTCTTGCTCACTTGTAATAAGCTTCAAATAAGAAGCTCAGATGCGCTGGTTTTGTTTACGAAGAGATTTGTGCCCTCGAAATCGTGCGTAGGTGCCAAAGTCGGTCATTGTGGCGGCCATTTTGGGATTCTAACAAGTCTGTCCTTTAGGTTGAAGGATTCATCATTGACATAATCGTCATCATTGAAAATTCGAAAGCAGTTTTCTCAATTAAAATTGAAATTCCCGCTGTGAAAATGTATTCACCGTATTGTGGGTGCAGAATGGAGTACAGTGAATACATTTTCAATGCAAACGTTTATGTTTTGAGCGAGAAAACTGTTTTAGAATTTTCAATGATGACGATTATGTCAATGACGAATCCTTCAGCCTTAAATCTATTAAATTTGATTTGGTAAAACGAAATATTTTACATGAGTCGTTAATTAAAATGTTTATTGGCCAATTTACCTTTTGATTGCTTGAAAAAAATATTTCCATGCTAAATGGCTTGCAGTCAAAAAAATCTGTCAGAGACACATAAGTTTGCTCTTGAGACAAAAAAGTGTTGCACTGTGTTATTAGGCGCTGTCCATTAATTACATACTCATTTTTGAACATCTTAGCCCCTCTTCTCCCTCTGACTTGAGTATTGTACTTACGATATTTGCGACATTTGTATGGACCGTAAACTTTGCCCAGACAAAACATTTTTCCCATTTTAGACATTTCTTTCAAATAAAAAGAACATTCATATTTTCGGCAGTTTTGTTCTCTTCGTCATGGTTTTTTTTTTTAACCTGCTGAACTCACAGTCGACGTCAAATCGTTCCATTCAAGCTGAATTTGGCCGATTAAAACCCCCTATTACAAAGAGAACAAACCTGGCGGACTGGCGGTAATACCCAAATTCACCTTAACCCTCGCGACACGAATGCACAATTGTGTAAAGTGTCGATAATAAACAAACAAATAAACAACCTTAACCCTCCTAAGATGTTAGGTTTTTCGCACTTCGATGGCGTAGTGTACGTTCAGCGTGCCTATCTGGGTCATATTGACCCCAACATTCTACTAGGGTCTATTGACATTATTATGTTTCAGTTTTTGAGTCCTTTCCAAATGTCATATCAGAAAATTTCTGCAATAAATAAAAATAGATAAAAAAAATAAATAGAAATAGATAGCGCTAGGAACAAGGGATTGCTCCTTGAGCAACTCTAGACAGCCCTTTAACCAAGAGAGTGACCGC
Organism: Aedes albopictus; assembly: GCF_035046485.1. Classification (NCBI taxonomy): domain Eukaryota; kingdom Metazoa; phylum Arthropoda; class Insecta; order Diptera; family Culicidae; genus Aedes; species Aedes albopictus. The sequence goes on from NC_085138.1 coordinate 246,610,185, forward strand.
TGGCATTACAAATTTTGATGTATTCCAAGAAGCTTTTAGTTGTAGGTAGGTATCAGGTATCGACAGGCGGGCCGGTCACGTTTTTCTTTTCTATAGGGACTTTTGTCCCCTTTTGTCACAGTTTGAACGCATCATAAAACCTTTTGCTGCTACTCAGTGAGTGATGCAGATGTCATCCACCCACCAAATCCTCGAATGTGAAGACATTTAAAAGCTTTACCACCATCTTCTATTTGATTGCTGGACTGAGCTGTCATCATCTGTTTCCATTGACAAGTTTCTCGTGAACACGATTTGACGTCAATTTATAAGGCACCCTACACACTACTCAAACCGTTTGACCAACATTGCCACCGCCCCCTGGTTGGTCGAACCAGCGAATGTTTCTGCAACCGTATGACGAACTGCCAAATCGTGTTGCACCAACATGTCACTTTGGTTGCACCAACATCATCCCCCATTTGAAATCGCACTGTGTTTGTGCAACAACACTACACACGGTACGATTGGTTCGTCAAACATTGGCTCCGCCCACCGTTGGTTTGAGTAAAATCAAACTGGTTTGATTTTTGCCGACCAAACCGTCAACCGTCAAATCGGTTTGACGAACTGCCAAATTGGTTCGTCAAGCAGCATCACACACGGTCAAACACAGCACCAACTCAACCATCAACCGGGGGGCGGAGTCAATGTTGGTCAAACCGTTTGAGTAGTGTGTAGGGTGCCTAACAGATAACTGCTTTGCAATTATGTATGAACAGTTGTCAGTTTGGTAAAAGAATAATCACTACATCAGTTGTCGCGCAGATGCTGTATCATTCGTACATTCTGATGCATATTGTAACATACACATTTCAAGCACAATACTTGAAAATTCGAAGGATAAAAAAAGTAATAATAAGTAAATGAACGAAATCGTTATTACTGCTACATACTGACTGACAGAATAATGTTTGCTTCCTTTTACTTGTAAACCTGATGCAAACTTGTTCCTTTTGTAAAGCGCTGCCCATAAATTACGATGACTGATTTTTGGACATCTCAGACCCCCTTCCTATTCCTTCGTAAACTTTTGTTATTACAAAAAAATCGAAATTTGTATGGACTGTAGACTTTGCCCAGACAAAACTTTTTTTACTTTTTAAATATGTCTTTCAAATAATAATATTTCAGTTTTCGCATCCTTTTCAAATGTTATAGGGTATTGGTTCCCTTCTTAAGCATGTGGCTCCCATTTTCATCCTACGAAAAACAAAGGATTGAAGCGCTGTTTGTTTTGTTTCTTATTTTTGTATTTTTCGTTAGAAGTGAGCACCCATGAAAACAAAAAGAACGGAATCAATCGGTGCTGTAATCGCTTGTTTTCGAATGGGATGAATTTGGGAGCGTGAGATTAATGATGGAATACATACCCTAACTGAACCTTTTCTGAAGTAAATAAAAATAAATATTTCATTTCTAGCTTATAAATCAATCATTCATCAAAGACCACTTGATTGCTTTATTGGTAACATTATGGCGTGATCCTGTAAGTAACTTGTAAATAATCGATCCAATAAATACGATTACATTGCTGGCTGGTTTCGGCAAAAGCATATGGCAGGCTACCCAATCAGGCGTAGGAGTTGAATGTATCTCTACACCAGCTGGATGGTGCTTCGGTCTGTGTTGAATGGACCATTAATATCAATAATAATCTGTGGATTACACGGGAAGACGAATGATACAATGGATTACTTGATTGTATGCGGAGACCCTTATGCTTGACTTCTGGCACATGTTAAAATACTCGAAGACACGTGCCTGAGCGGGCGAGCATGTGCTTTTTCGTCGTCATCTGATTCAGCTTTTGCGATGATATAAAACCATGCACAATATAGGAAAGAAAACCTAGGGGAACGGTTCCCTTGATTAGAAAAGTGCTCCCATTTTCATCCTAGTTAAAACAAAGCTGTGAAACGCTATTTGATTATATTTCTTATTTTTGTATTGTATTTTTTGTTTGCCAGGATAGAGCTTGCGTGAAAAAAAAACGGAAAAATATATGCCTATAACATCTGTTTTCAAAGTAAGGAAGAACATTCCCGAGCAGAAGGGAATAACAACAGTATAAGAAACTGTGTTATTTGTGCAAAATAACTGAATAATAAAATCGATTATTTTTAAGTTATTACCATAACATATTGTGTTATAAACTTGTCTGTCATAAACGGCAAAATAACAAATTCCATAACAAAAAAATGTTCCTGGAAAACCATTTCAATAACTTGTTTTGTTAGTTTCAATAACAACTTAATATAGGGTGTCCCAGAAAGTATGGGCACAACTTTGTATAGCGAAAATACAATCATTTTCTTAACAAACAACAATTTTTATATTTTTGTATTATTATTCAGAGTATTTTAATTGATACCTATGAAGAGTTTATACATTAAAAATGGTTTCTATATGCAGAATGATTAAAATGGAAAAACATCTTTTAAAACTTCTGCACAAACTACTTTTTTACGGTTTTGTCAAGTATCCAAATTCGAAACATTTTTTTCGATTTTTTTTTTTTCACATGATACATTCAAAAACATGTTTCCTCAGATGGTTGATTGAATTTTTTATAAAAATATGTTCTGATTGTGCTTACGAGCAAATCATAATTTTGAGAAAACTGAAAATTTCGCCTTTTCTATTTCTGGATTAGGCATGCCCACAGACATTCGAGTTTCAAAACATGTTTTGACGAGAATAAAAACAATTCAATCTACACTTTATAAAGCTGGAGCATTTATTGAACTTATAGTTAAAATGAAATGTAATTTTCTGCATGTTGTGATATATATTCAGAAGCTTGTTTTCAACTATTAGAAAAACAGGTTTTCAAAGATATCGATTTTGGTGTTTCAATTCATTTTTCAGGTTCAATTCAATTCGAACTTAGGATTGTATAATAGATATGCATGTAGAAATACACGGATATATTTTTTGAAATTTTTATCGAGCTTAATTTCATGCGTGGAAAACAATTTGTTAAACGATGTAATTGAAAAATATAGCAATTTGTGCAGAAGCTTTAAAAGGTCTTTCAGGAAATGTTCTACCGCATTCAAACGAAGTGTGAAATGCAAATTTTAATGATTGGCATTTGATGTTGACATATTAAGGTAGGATATGTGTGAAAATAAAGTTTGTTTATGCATCCATTCCCAAATGGCAGAGCTGCAAAGTTGTGCCCATACTTTCTGGGACACCCTATAATAATGAATTCGGAAAACATTTTAATAACCAATTTTGATATTAATAAGTTATTGATAATAATCGGAGAGCATGCTATGATATCAAACGCGTTACTGAATAAGTTATAATACTTATTATATAAAATTATTCGCTTTGTCTCATAAACCCGCCAATAACATGAGGCTCATCACTCTGACGTGAGAAATATTTTCAAATGATCGAAAAATACTATATTCAGCTTTTAATTCATTCTAAGAGATTTGAAGTCGCAAGATAATCGAACTTTGGTAATTTCTATATTATCAAATATGACGAGCTTCGATTTACACCTGTAATTTATGAACTGTTATATTTTAATTGTTTTCGGAGCACGTGTGACCTTTGTTTTTTTCAGCATAGAAGCAGAAGAATTTTTTGAATGCCCACCAGTTTTGCAGAAAATTTTTGGGATATTGGAAATATTGTACAGATTATTACAATTTTCCTGGAAAGATTGTTTTAGTTTAGCCGATTTTTCCCTGTATTCAAGAATTATGTCGAATATTCCTCCTGGATTCTACAAGAATTCCTCCAAAAAATTTGCTATAATTTCTCCTGAACTTCCTCTGATGATTCCTACAGGACTTTCACCAGAATTTTTTGCAATATTTTTTTCTAAAATTCCTCTATTCCTCTAAGGATTCCGTTAAAAACTCCTTTTACGTTTATCAAATGACTCTGTCATAAAATTCTTTCAAAAATTTGTCGACAGATTTAATCATAAACTTTTCCATAAACGACTCCAAAAATCTGCCAGTTAATGTATATCAATAGCTTGATTATAACAAAATGAGATTGTCCAACAAAATTTGTTATGAAAAAGCTATGCCTTGATAATTTAATAATAACAAAACAAGATATAAAAACAGGTTATGCGATATCGTAGTTATTAACTTGCTATTCTCCTCTGCTCGGGTAGCATGAGATACAAAACATCAAATCCCCGCACCAGTTCACATTTTGGCATTCATTTAGGTTTGAAGGCGGTTAAAATTTTGCTTACATCAGGAGCATCTACTTATTAACCCTCGAGCAGTCGCGTCTTCGACCACCTTCAGTGAAATTAATTGTAATTAAATGTGTTCATAATCGTTAAGAAGCTGTGTGTCGTCAGCCCAGCAAAGACAACCTTAAAAATGCTTCCAGAAAATGTTGTGGTAAAGGCTTTATTGGATTTTTGAAGAACGCCACAGTCATCGCACATCGTATATGATGTTCAATAATATGACAAAAATGGCATTGCTAAAGATGCCTACATATGTCGGTATTGTACTGATAAAAACAATGTACAAAGCTACACTGTAATGCATATACAGTGATAGACATTTGTTTAGCCGAGGCCCAAAAATTTTCAAAAAAGTGTCAGGAAACAGATTGTATGATAAAACTTTTTTATGGCAGTGATAGTATATCTAGTACTGTTTTATGAAAAGGTGATACATCACACTTACATATACACTGAAACAAAAACGCAGGGTAAAAACCCTTAAAATGTCATTTTTTGCCTAGACATTCGTTTAGCCGAGGTGAATGAAAAATTGGTTTTCAATAGATTTTTATGTAATTTCGTTAGTGTATTTCGAGGATATACCCCAAGGCATTTAGTTTATGACGTGTTAGCAAGATAATTTATTTGTGAAATTCCAGGAAATATTATAAGAAATTGTCGCTCCTTATCGGGACGATGATAAATTAATTTATTTAAGGAAAATGCTTTTTTGTAAACACTCTAATGTAAGCTAGATTACTTGTTTTTAAAATATGGCGCAGAATTATTGGTGGAAATGTTTAAATTACCGTCGATGGGGGTGACAATGGGTCTGGGGGGTGAGATTGGGTCAAAACGGAGAATCATAAAATTTGAAATAGCTCATCAACTATCGCTAATTTATATTGAAAACTTTATGTTATATCAAAGAAGAGGTGTTTTTACACGTCATGATGCAGAATAAGATGTTTAGCAATAATCGTTTATTGTTAAATTTGTGGCTAAACTTATATGATGAGACTACTAGTAAATCACACTGAAAAAATTTCTCCTTCGTAATGTTTCACACAAGTACCTAACCATAAATTTTCTTATAAGCGGTTAGCTGCAGGTATTACCTAGTTGATGCAACGAAAAAAGTTAGCTGTCATTGCTCTTTTCATTGAAAATTCAATATTTTCGACCCTATGTCAAAATATTAAGAATGGGGGTGAGATTGGGTCAAGCAAGTTATTGAGTGCACATAACCTTAACTAAAAAATCAACTTGTTATACAGTCCCCGTTTGACGTTAGAGTGGTGCCATGTTTACCGTATCTACATAAAAGCACTTTTTTTTCAAAAATATGTCGAAGAAGTGTCAAGCGAGTGTGTTCTTAAGTTTAGTGCCTAAAATCATTAACCCATTCGTTTGGACAGCTCCTCTAATCATTAGGTAATCTTTAGCGTACTGCAATATCGTAAGCTCACAAAATAGACTTAATAAAGTTCTTTTTCTCCATTTATTTTCGAAATTTTAAGGAAATATCGTGAAACTACCAGACGGTAGTGGGATCCAGGAAATACTGGGGCTATAAAACCGGTAACATAGCACAATGTCGGAAAGTTTTATTTTTAGGTTTTTATTTCTGTGTATTTTAACTAACGCTAATTCTACACTTCAATGTCGGAAAGCAAACGAACGTCGAGATGCGACATACGTTATTGTTTAATGAGTATTTAGCTTGAACTTTATGAATTAAGAGTGGCATATAAGGATCATTCATAAAATACATAAAAATGCTAAAGAACGAAAAATAAGTCTACCGTTGTACTAGGACTCATACAAAATTTATAAAAAAAAAATCAGGAAATGTTATTGCGGGAGAGGGTCTAATAATGTAAAATGCTGTGTAACATAACATTTGAACGACCCTCTATCTTGAGATGGAGTGGTTTGCTTTGGCAATACAAGGGCCAATGATCATGTACATAAGAGTTTATAACGGAGAGTTTGGATAAACATTTCTTTTGCAGTATACTAAAAATATCATGTTTTTTTTCGATCAATCTTTCAATGCGCCTCTCCCTCATTGTAACCCTCTCTCCTCTCATAGAAGTTGAAACTTAAAATGAGGATGATTGTGGTATCTAAAAATAGTGATACAACATACAAGCTGAACAATATAAACGTTATTTTATCAAATTTCAACCATTTTTTTGGTTGTATTAGCCCTATTAGGTGGATTAATCATCTTTTAAAATTACCTGAGATTTAATTCGTCATGGTTACATTGTATTTTAATTAGGTTTACTAGATATGATCAATAAAATTAACTTATATTCTCAGATAAGGCGATTTCGAATACTTTGACCCATTCTCACCCCCTCTAAGGGATGAGATTGGGTCAATTTTCAATCATTTGTAGTTTAGTAAGCAATTCGTATAATGGGATACTTTCTTGCCAAACTATCATTTCCACATAGAAGAGTATACATACCAAATAAAAAGTTATTCCGACTTCAACTGCATTTGTTATTTAACAAACAGTCTTTGAGTATCCTTTTTTGACCCATTCTCACCCCCAACGACGGTATTGCATAAAATGTCGTGAGAAAATTAAGTATATAGGTTTTCGTCTGGTTGAACATCAAAATCCCGGGTAGAGGTGAATAACAAACCAATAACTAAAGAATAACATATTTTGTCATCATATCTAAATTTGCAATTCTTTAGTTTTTTATGAATTGGTCAGGATGACACATAAATAACAAAACATGCTATCATTGTAAAACTTGCAATTAGCGAGTTATTATTGAATGGTACAATAACATAATAATAACAAATATTACTATCATACTATCAGCCATAATATCAAAACAATAACGAAATGGGGCCGGATCATAACGTCCGAGGCCATAATATCCGGGTCATAATGGCGCGTTTTTTTTTGCGAAATAACGTCCGAAAACTTAGATGCGTCATAATATCCAATGTGCCTTCTTACCTAGGACTTAGTGGCGCACCTATACGTTTGGACGTTATGCCCCAGAAAAACGCGCCATAAAGCCCTGGGACATTATGGCCTCGGACGTTATGATACTGCGCCTAACGAAATTTACCATCATATTAAAATATGTTATTACTTTGACATTCTTTTTGCTATTACCGCCAGTCGGGGTGACATTGGGCCTGGGGGGTAACTTTGGGCCAAAAATCAAGAAAGATGTTAGGCTCAAAATACTAACATTTATTAAAGTGATTATCAAAAAGCTGATACCATATGGTAAATATAACTTGTGTTGATCATCCGCTGTAGAAAAATGTCACATTTAGTTAATTTTCCATTAAGAAAACGTGATGTGAATATCATGGTTAAGCGTACTGTACAAAATCGTTGTTTTAAAATGCCCAGTAGAAAACAGCTGAACATCGGACATGTAATGAACTGCTGTTTTCTAGATATATTGGGTAGTTGTTTTGAGAAGTAATAGAAGTTTTCTTGGTTTGTATGCTATTTTGCATGAAAAACTTATTAATTCGAGCTGTAGTGCAAATAACTCATTTTGGGGGTGACTTTGGGCCATATAAAAGTAATGCAGTCAGTACGAGAACCCTACAAATGTGAATTAAAACAAATGCGAGTATTAACATTATTTTATGCATAAAACGGCGTTTGTTTTAGAAATAAATGTAAGATTCAAGCTAAATTAAAAATGCATGCATATCAGTTTATAGGTAGATGATGAGGAAATATTTCTTTTGTCCTTTGAGAATGCTAGTTGGAGTTATATCCAGGGGATAGCGGATGTATTGTAATGGATCAATGATCGTTTACAATGAATGTGGTCAAACTTTCACGTTTGTTTGTCTGTGGTGTTATTTTAAAGTGATTAGGCACTGATAGGTTGTACGCAAGCAGCTATATATTCACTAATTTTGATGTGCAAGCGATATTTTCTCACATTGAACTATTTTTGATTGAATTTTAGTGTTTGGCCCAATGTCACCCCCTAGAAGGGGTGAAATTGGGCCAATTTTAATTACTCTATATTATTGTCAAATTTAAAGTTTAAGCATTTATACTTTAAACAAACCTACACAGTATATAAATGAACGTGTCTACCGAATCCCACATTGATTTAGAGCTAAAGCATTGTTGTTACGACATACAAAGGGATGGACTATGCAGTTTTGGCCCAATGACACCCCCACTGACGGTATTTTGCTATTACAATGGCAAAATCAGTTATTCTCTAGTTGTTATGCCATAGAAATTTAGTTATTATTTTTGTTATTTTAACTCTTATTTCAAACAAACTAATAGCAAATTTTGCCATTCAAACATTCAATTTTCATGGTAAAATTTACCCTTCATTTGCCATTTCGCTCTACCCGGGAATGGGATTGATAAAAGCTAAAATAAATAGTTCTGTGTAGTAATAAAGACGTATCCTAATGCCTCGGAAGTAAAACTGTATAATACTACCCGGGTAGAGCTTAATGGCAAAAGAATGGCAAATTTTACCATTAAAACAGAATGTTTAAATGGCAAAATGTGTTATTTGTTTGTTTGAAATAAGAGTTAAAATAACAAAAATAATAACAAAATTTTGGTAGCAGAAAAACATAAAAATAACTTATTTTGCCATTGTAATAACAAAGTAATGGTAAAGCATGCGGATTAAGTTGAAGAACAAAATAAGTTATTATTGAGATATTGATAACAAAACAAGATCCAAATTAACTGTTATCGGTGAATAACAAAATATGACATTCTTGAGTTATTATAATAGTTATAATAGTTATAACAAAATAAGAACAAATTTAGCTGTTTATGTGGCGATCAAAATAATGGTAGGTTTAGTTGTTCAAATTCAATTTTAAAATAATGGTAGATTCAGTTATTATTTCAAAGTAGCAGAAGAAAGGTAAAATGAGCTATTTTTTTTTCTTCAATAAAATTTAAGTTCATCAATCAATGTAAAAACAGTTTTATTTTGTGGAAATTAAAAAATCAAAACGAAACGAACTTAAAAAATCAAATTCACTTTGATGAACGTAGCCACCGTTATGCTTGAAATATACAATATAATAGCACTAGTTTACAAAATAAAACGAAAGTCGTGAACTTCTGTCAACGACCAAAATTTTTGAAGCACAATTTAGCACTGATTTCGAAACCGTGCTTCAAAAAACTTTAAGTAGAGCAGTTTTTGAGTTTTAGCTCAATATCGAGTTTTACAACTTTTAAAAATATGGAATTTACTAAAATTCAAATATCTTGCGTTTTGTTTAACCAATTTCGAATCTTTTTCCATAAATTAAAAGCTGAATACAATATCATTCGATCATCTGAATGCAGGTTTTGCGTCAGATTGATAAAATTCAAGATATTGGCGAGTTTTAGGGACGATCTCCTCAAATTTTAGCCAAATTTCCAAAAATATATGAAGAAATGTATTTTTTTCAATAAGACAAAAACAATCTAAAAATTCTTTCTCAACGTTTATTTGACATATCATATGTAGGCAAATTACAGTAAAAAATTCAGCTCAATCGGAGCATTGATTACGGAGAATGAGATGTGTGAAGTGAGCGACGTTGCTTAAAAATAGAACAAAAATCGATTTCAAATCATCAACCTTGTATGGAAAGTCGAAAAAAAATCCGCTCTACTGTAATTTTTTTCCTTCGCGTTTTCGAACTCAGGGCATGATTCTACACCAAAAATGATCATCAGCTTACCGAGTTCAAAAGTGCTGTAAACTAGTGTAGTTAATGGTATATTAAAAGTAAAATATGTTATGGTGCCTAATGTTTATAAGTAATTTCTCACAATAACAAAATAATGGCAAATTTAGCTAGGAATGTAACATAATTTAATTTTTAATATTTTAAACAATTCATTATAAAAGGTGCTAAATTGCAAGTTTTACCATGATAGTAATTTTTGTTATTGATGTGTTATTTAGCATTATTCATGAATAACATATCAATGACAAGATTTGCTATGATTGTATATTTTGCTATTGATTAGCCATTTTAAGTTTTTCATGATAACAGAATAATGGCAAAACGAGATATGATGGCAAAACCAGTTATTATTTTGTCTTTTGTTTGCCATTAGCCTCTACCCGGGTAGCATTACTAAATGAATTAGAAGACTGCCAAGCGAAAGAACTGCAAGAAGAGTCGGAATTTTTGAACCCTGTTAATTTTAAAGCAGATGCACATATAAAAAGATATGACATGGTCAAAACATTGGCTTATTTCATTCAATCTGAAGAAATATATTACGAATGAGTCTTAGATTTGAACCACATCCATTTTTAACATGATTTATTTGAAAATAACGTCTGAATTATGAAACAAGTAGTTCATGCTAGAAATTTGAATACTTTGGGAGCCATTTCTCAAAATGTGAGGCGTCCAATGTATGTTATTTCAGCCAGAATACAGTCTAGCAGATACTGGAAGCTATAAAAAAGACGCGGACACCGTCTTCAGCCAAAGGCTGCACAGACTGAATGTAGCTTAACACTAGACAAGGGACACGCATGCTCCAGTGGATACGGAGAAGAAACTATTCTCACGAAAAGTTTCATCGCCCGGAGCGGGAATCGAACCCTCACCCCACAGCATGGTGCGATTAGAAGCTTGGTGACCCTAACCGCACGGCTACGAGGCTCCACCAGCCAGAAAACTATAAAATAGTAGTAAACGTTGTGATTTATACAAGTTAAACAATCATATTTCATCAAAACAATACTTAAATACATGATTTTTTGATGGTTTGAGGCATTTTTTCTGTTAAAAACTTTGTTTTTCGAATATTTTCAACGTGCACTCGTCGTGATACTTTTATTGGAATCTTTTAAAACACTTCCGATGAGAATAAGTACAACAAATCTCAATTTGGAAACATTTTCAATATTATAACTTACTTATATGAGATGCATGTAAAATTAATATGGCAACACTTCTGAAAACGATCAAATTCATGATTTACAAGTCGATCTATAATGCAGGTCATCATACAAAATGATTGTGTTGGATATTATTAGAAATTTGATAGTTTTTATTATGGATTTCTAAAAAATGTACAATTCGGCAAAACGAATGTCTAGGCAAATTTTCTGTTTTTCTTGTATTTTACGGCCATAAAATAAATAATATTTTGTTTCATCCCATTGACTAATGCAAATTACCTAGAAGATCCTCCAAAAATTAAAAAAAAAAAGAACATAAAATTATTACAGTTGCGAAAAAAACAGAAAAAAATATGCCTCGGCTAAACGAATGTCTACCACTGTATGTCTTCGGACAAACGCCGATTTTTATAAAAAATTGCTATCTTTGAGTTCATAAAACGGCGGTTTGCCTCAATGAATTAATAGATCTTTCATCTAACTGGCGTCCACATATGTCACTTGTGCCCTCCTGTGGTGCACCCAACATCCCAAATCGTCCAAAAATATAGCAGGGTGAGATACTTCTGCTTCCTGTTGCACCCCGAGGAGCAATTTGACGATTTATTTAATCAAACCTATAGCACCCAATAATGGGTAAGATTTTCGTCTCCAGTTGATTTGCTATCACAGTGTAGTGAAGTTCCAGCTTCTTCAAAGCGAAACACAGCGCACATTGGGCAAAATCAAATCCAAAGGTGGAAAAAAATAATAACTTTCCTTATACAAGACCCTATGTAACCATCGATGGCTGATTCGAAAGAAAATTTTCTGGAGCGGACCTGGTGTGATGGTTAGAACACTTGACTATTACGCCGAGGACCTGGGATCGAACCCCACTCCCGACAAACTCGCAAAATGTGAGTTCTTCCTTCGAAAGGGAAGTAAAGCGTGGGTCCCGAGATGAACTAGCCCAGGGCTAAAAATCTCGTTAATACAGATAAAAAAAAATCTCAAAAATTGGTTGGTGGATGATTCATGTACGGGCATCTACTCTCTGAAGCGAGTTATAGAGCCCGTTTTACCCCAGATCTCCATTAAATTTGAGAATTTCTGCTATTTTACGGCATTTGTTATGATTATAATGATTATTTCGCTGGGATACCATCGCCCCAATTCCATTGAGTAACGTTACATACAAAAAGTTATTAAAATGTTGGAATTTTGGGGTATTGTGGGGTCAATATTAGGCAATGGTATATTTTCAAGGTAAAAATTATTTTTTTTTATTTTTATTAATGATTTTTTACGTGACAGTAACTAAATAAATGATCGAATAGACATGGATTATTTCTAAAGAAACCATTTTTGGCGAGTTTGATCTCAAAGTGTTGGTAATATTTGAGTTTTCACGCATACAAATATGAGTAGTTCTCATCCTAATACCACCGATTCCAAACATTTCATATATTTCAGCATATAGTTTTAGAGCTTAGTTTACCCGAACTGCCCTATAAACTTATTTTATATTGTTTTTAAATTAAAACAACTTGAACTTGAAATTTCTATGCAAAGAGCTAATATTGATGAAGAGCTAACCAGTAATATATCTGTTTCCTATGAAATTTGGAAATCTAGGGCACAATGGGTTATATGAAAAAAAATGCAAAGGATTAAATGATCGTACAAATTAACAAATAGTTTGTCTGAAAGATAATATCCATAGATTCGAGCTCATTTATGACTGATTGATGTACAGAATAATGGAATAATCATTAAAACCATAACAAATGCCGTAAAATAGCAGAAACTCTCAAATTTTAGGGGAAACTTGGGTAAAACGGGCTCTATAACTCGCTTCAGAGTAGTTGCCCGTACATGAATCATCCCCCAACCAATTCTTGAGATTTTTTTTTCGAATAAACCTTCCACCTTTGGGCTTGATTTTGCCATATGTGCAACGTTGAGTTCATTAGATTTTTTTTTTTCGTTTGCTCAATGCTATGATTTTATGAGCACTGAAAAGTGCGATAGAAGGATGATGTTGCTGACAAATATGTCTGATCGATATGTGAGCAGAAGTGAATACTGACGCCCAAAATGTTACATTAGTTTAATTGATATAAAGCATGGTGGATTTATAATAGTTATTTTTGCAACAAGTTGCAAGAAGAAATTTTTTTAACAAAGCTGAAAGGAAAGTCAATTGTTTTTATGACCTCAGTGAGCCAATTAATGAAATTCTTTAGCGTACCTGTCTGGCGTACAAAAGTTTAAATCTCATATCAGCTTTGATTTTTTTTTGTGAATTTTTATAATTATCCATCGGTACATTGAATTTATGCAAATCAGAATTGATCATTTTTTTTTATCGTTGAGGAGTCATATTTGACCCCGGCGATGAAACCGAGCACAACAAACATGTTCAAGAGCGGCGATGTTGCGGCAGCAGTGGCGAAACAATCTAGATCCAAAAGGTTAAGATACACTGTATTGATTGGGAATTTATTTATGGATCCAAGTCATAGTTCGCACACGATATTAAAACTTATATACAAACTATATATGAGCCCTCGTTGACCTTAGAACAAATTAACATTGGAGTCCCGGCGTGAGTATAAACTGCTACATTTTTTCCTGACTGCACCTACCGGAAGGTCAGGTCAGCAAAAAACATTTTCCTGGTTGAGCAAACTTTTTGTTATGCGTTCAAAGTTTTTCTTTCGCTTCGCAGTCGCTCTGTGTCAGGGTATGTGATCTCTGAGTTGCATACTTTTTATCACTATAACTATGTCTACAGCATTGAACCACAAAAAAACACAATTATACAAAGTACTTGAAAATGTACAGTCAGAGTTCGTCTTTTTCCTTTTCTCCTGGGAGCAACACCCTACCCGGAACAAAGTCTTCTTTACCTTAAACCAGTGATTCTCAGCCTAACCGTCTTCGCGGGCCAAAGTTGAATTAAGGATAGAGATTGCGGGCCGCTAGTCATTCAATAATTTGTTATTGGCAACATACAGGTTTAGGCAGTAAAACCATTTATTTGAAATTTTCTTTACGATTTCTTTTTTTGTAATTCAAGGGTCATAAGAAATTTCTGAAAGAATCTGTGCATAATTTGTAGGTGCAATTTCAAATTTTTGAATCAAATTTTGCGGTATTTCTTAGGTGGACAATGAAGACGTGCCCTTAAAACCTGCTTATTTTATCTTTGAGAAATATGTGTAGTCAATTTATGGAAGATTATTTCACAAAGATTGTTAGAGGAGTTTCCAATTGAACAAAAATAATTGTGGGTGTTATTTCTAAACTCGGAAAAGAATTTCTAAAGGAATTCTGAGAAATTTCCTTAAACATTTTCTTAAGCATGCTTTTGCAAAGCTTTGATTCAACATTTTTTAGAAATGTTTGAAAGTATTGCTAGAGAAGTGTCTTGGAGAATCTCTGATATACCCAAGTAACCACGGTGCTGAAGCCTTATTGCATGCAGATATACGGTGTACTTAGAGCAATCATTACTTTACATGCAAACTTAAAGTTGATTTAAAGTGGAAATGGGAAATTATGCGACTGCTTCACGATTATACCAGTATAATCTTAATTTGATTCTATAATTGCCCACTTCCACTTTAAATTAACCTTAAGTTTGCATGTAAAGTAATGATTGCACTAAATACACCGTATATCTGCATTCAATAAGGCCTCAGCACTGTGGTTACTTGGGTATCAACTTTTGAAAATACCTAAATTTATATATCGGATTATTGAAGCCTTCTACAGTTCGAAAAACTTTTGAATATTTGCAAAATTGTGAAGATCAGATAAAATTCCTTGGTTGATGTACCAGCAAATCTTAGTATATTGAGAAAAGTCATTGGCTGTCGAACTTAGTCCTTATTCATTGAGAGTTGACATACTGATTCAGAAAAGTTTTGTATTTTCTTTATACTTCTCTTGAAAAAAAATCCACGAATCATACAGTGTTTAGTAGCTGATAGTTATTCTCGTGCAAATGTTAAGATAAGGAAAAATTTCTGCCTGTCATTTTAAACCTGCTACCGGGCCCATTCTAGTTTATTTAAAAACCAGTTCGCGGGCCGCACAAAACCTACACGAGGGCCGCATGTGGTCCGCGGGCCGCGCTTTGGTGACCACTGCCTTAAACTGTGAGCGGTTTCGCAGTTATTAACTGAGAGCACCCTCTTGCAATAGTAATTTTGCATGTGTATATCGTATGTCGAATACGAAGATAATATATGCTCAAGGAAGTCAAGGACATGTTCATAACGAAAAGTTTCTGGACCGATCGGAAATCTAAAACGTTAACGTTACCCTCTGCATGGTTTGCTGAATACCGCTATGGCTATCTGGGCTGGAGCACTAGACATTGTAAAAAGCTCGATTAGCATCGACCTTTGATGTACCTTAAATCGTCACAGAATCAGGAACGGAAAATGTCGCGGAATTTCATAAAAAATGTCATGATGATTTTTCTATTCACACCACTTCCGGTGTAAATTTCCTGTTCGTACACATCGTAAGTCCATAACCCTGATTAGTTATGGATGATCAACGATGTCATCGATGAACATTTCCGACTAGGGGCAGTGAAATTAGCAAATAACGAAATGACATTTTTATGACATTTTCCATCCCTGCACAGAATAAAGCATTATTCACCTAAAACCCATACGCATGGTACCTATATTTTATAATGACGCTGCCAGAGATAATGTGATTCCTTCAATAAGGGTAACACAGGCTCATACCGAGCGTGTCAAAATGGACCAGCAAGCCCCATGGCCCCATAGGTTTCGCAGGATGTGACACGATGTATCTACGACGAACTACATCCCCGCAACTTCGACATCGTGACGTTGCAGGAACTTTGTTGGACTGGACAGAAAGTGTGGAAAAGCGGGAATCGAGCGGCTACCTTCTACCAAAACTGTGGCACCACCAATTAACTGGGAACAGGATTTATAGTGTTGGGCAAGATGCGACAACGTGTGATCGGGTGGCAGCTGATCAACGCAAGGATGTGCATTAATATGGGACAAACATCAAATTCTTGCTCCAGTTGACTTTTTCGATTCCATTTAGGTCCCATATGAACTGTGCAAAATTTCAGCGCAATCGGTGAAACAATAATTTAGCGCAAGCGGTTCAAAGTTTTCATGTGATTTACTATGGGAAAAGCTACACTTTCAGATAAAAATTCCCAGAGGTTGCCCCTTGTCTCGTTAATTCAAATCGATCAACGCTTCTTGTAGAAAAATCATTTATGAAACTTTTCTTCGAAGACCGAAAAACAATTGGATGCTCGTGGAAAAAGTTATTGATTTATTACCGATAAGTGATCCAACGAACGGCTTTTTGTTTTGTTTTTTCAGCAGCACTGCTGCTGCCATTTGCTGCATGGGGTGGCGGGTGGCATCACCACCCCCAGAAACAGCAGCAGCCAAGGCAGCAGCTACAGTGCTGCTGATAAAACAAAACAATATTTTTCCTGTAAAGTATGAAAACTAATCAATCTTTTGACATATCGATGACATTCGCCGGTCTTCTTCTTATTTTTGTAGAAATAGTTTTCTTTAGGTAGTGCGATAACTGGTACAGGCACCCTAATAAGGAGAGCGGGTATACACACGAGTGGGACGATTTTCACGAAGTCCGTTCAGCTGCAAGGTTTCGCTTTTCAATATATTATAGCTCGCAAATTTGAGATGATGGCGGAAAAGTACATCCGACTAAAGAGTGAAGCCAGGCGAATTGGATTAGTCATTAATGTGTCGAAGACAAAGTACATGATGGAAAGGGCTCCAGGAGTGGAATCACCGCGCCCGCCACCCAAAATTTCTATCGACGGTGATGAAATCGAGGCAGTTGAAGAATTCATGTACTTGGGCTCACTGGTGACGCCGACAACGACACCAACATAGAAATTCAGAGACGCATTGTGGAAGGATATCAAGCTTACTTTGGACTCCGCAGAACTCTACGATCGAATAAAGTTCGCCGTCACACGAAGTTAACTATCTACAAAACGTTGATTAGACCGGTAGTCCTCTATGGGCACGAAGCATGGACCCTACGTGCAGAGGACCAACGCGCCCTTGGAGTTTTCGAACGGAAGGTGTTGCGTACCATCTACGGCGGAGTGCAGATGGAAGACGGGACTTGGAGAAGGCGAATGAACCACGAGCTGCATCAGCTGCTAAGAGAACCAACCATCATCCACACCGCGAAAATCGGGACGCTACGGTGGACGGGTCACGTCATCAGGATGTCGGATAGCAACCCGACTAAAATGGTTCTCGAGAGCCATCCGACCGGTACAAGATGACGTGGCGATGGCGCGGAGCGAGCTGGGTGGGTCGACCAAGTGGAGGACGATCGGCGGACCCTACGCAGAGTGCGGAACTGGAGACACCCCGTTCTTAGCCTGATCGGTAAGGTAAGTAGGCCCCATGGCGAGGTGAACAAACGTCAAACAGGAGCAAAAACGATGCGAGCGCCATGAACGAGCGATTTGCGAAATACGGAATACTTGAATAATACGTTAAAGATGGAAAGGATGGGAAGTGAGTACAGTGAGACGTCTGTTTGTCTATGGTTTTAGTGAGTCGAAATCCACATAAACCGTGTACCCACATCTCGGGTATTTGATCAACAGATTTCCTCTTTCTATAAAAAATAAGAAAAAACAGTTGGATGAGGCCGCATTGTAATTCATTCGAATTCAAAGCGCGAAATACCAGAGGTAGTTTTGCTACACCTCATGTTGCATTTTGCTCCAAACAGCTTTCAGTGTCTTTTAAAATTTTCGCATTTTGTTTGGGCCTATAATCTATATGAATCTAATGTATTGCTTTTATTAAGAAAACCCGCTGTTTGTTGAGCGTGTCAAAAACTTCTCATAAAATAAATGTGGTTCACTCAATTGAACAATTTTTATTATTTTAGTTATATGATCACAATATTGTTGAATTTATTTCGTTGCTGCTAAAAAATAACGACATTTCCGTGAAAATGAACCATCCAAAATCATCCATCCGTATTGCAACCAACCCACGCTCACTAAAATTCCCGTACCACCCAAAAGCTACTCTGCAAGAATGCCAAATCGGTGCAAAATAGGCCTTCGTTTCTTGCGAAGTAGACGTCGCAAATTTGAGCCACCTCTCACTTCGCTGGCTGTGTTGATTGCTCCACTTGAACCACGTTAAACCATTCCTCGAGCTACGACAGGGACTAGAAAACAAATGTGCTTTGACTATTTTTATTTCCGTTATGAATGGCTTCATTCAGTGATAATGAATCGGTTTTGTTTAAATTATCAAATAAATATGATTGTTTGGACAAATGCTACTTTTTTCTCCATCTGCTGCGTAAAAAGACCAACAATCTTTTTATATGGATCACTGTATCCAAATCCTCCTCCTCTCACCCGAAGAGGACAGAAAATGGGCATCATGTCTCGTGCTTAATAAGTTTTCAGATTTCTTTTTTCAGCAGCTAGCAAAACATCATCAAAGTTTCCCGTCGGATGCGGCATACCAAGTAGGTAATACACACAACGTCAACGTTGATCCACACACAAGTTGTTGTTGGCGCGACACTGATGAACAATATGGCTTAAGTGAAGCACAAAAATATATGCAAATTGAATGCTTCTGTTTTGAACCTTTTTTTATTTTGCCAGTAATTAATTGTACGTGGAAAGCAACTGCACGGTGCCTGGGGAAAATGTCCATCTTAATTAGTTGGCTAAGTGCGACAGCGAGAAACAACACAAAATATACAACGGAAGGATAGATTAGTATTCACTCACCTAGAAGAGCTATTTGCTTCCGGCGTATAATCCTGTTTTGCGCGAAAACGTTTTTTTTTTCAGTTATCACTATCACTATTGTTCAAGGTTGGCCATCCACCATGTGCTGTATGTAGCTTTTCTCTCGTCTAATGATGTTTAATAAAAATCAACTTTATTGAGTTTGCACTGTCGCGAACACGTGAGATGTGGAATTCAAGATTCATCGAGCCATCATAACACATTCAGCATGCATTGACGCATGTTGTATGGGACTGAGACCATTTGGGCGGGAGAACATATTTTGGTTATTTTCCACTATAATCAAATCAATTTGAATCAATTGATCAAATTTGTATACACAGTTGGACACCGTATCAGGATCTAACCGTGAAGAAAATTTCAATAATATTAGCAAAAGCATCCAAAGTATCCAAAACAGGACCCCTAGTCCAAATGGTTCAACACACAATCAAGGAAATCCAGAACTAAAATAAACTACAAAGTACAAATATTTCAAAATAAAAGCATATTCAGAAAAACGTCCGTCTAGATAGACGACAAGCGATTTTGTGATTCGCCAATTGCATAAGTTTGAATCAACTAGATTATTAATCATCGAATTGCGCAATTTCGTACAATGTTAATTTTTAATGCTAAACGTAGGTATAAGGTTGATTCAAATTATCAATGAAATTAGATACTTAACTTTTTTCCTTTCTCGCACACTAAGTGTACTGGAAAGGCTATAGGGCTCTGCATGAAATTCTCTCCTTCTTTTTCACTCTTACAGAAATTTTGTAGACAACAAAGCCAAGAAACGTCAAAATCCCATACAAATTCAAAACAGTGCAGTGCCCTATATGTTCACTCTATAAATGACTTTTTGATAGAAGGTCCGGAGAGTCGAGTTACATACACCAATCAACTCAGCTGGGATGCTAACAAAAGGCTGAATTTCAAAAGGCTGAATGCACAAAAGGCTGAAATTGCAAAAATGCAGGAAATGAGTTATAGTACTTCTTCTTCTTTTTTTCTGGCGTAACGTCCCAACTGAGACAAAGCCTGCTCTCAGCTTATATACGCATTTCAACAGTTATTAATTGAGAGCCTTCTCTGCCAATGCCCACTTTGCATTGGTACATATATCGTGTGACAGACAGGAAGATACTTTATGCCCGCGGTTGTCAAGGAATTTTCCATTACAAAAAGTTTCTGGCCTGAGGGAGAATCGAACCCATCACCCTCAGCATGACTACTCGTTCGTTAACCAGATCGGCTACATATATGAGTCCTCGTCATAGAATGTGCTTAGTGAAGAGTGCATACCAACTAACACAAAAAATGACTGATGGTATTTCAATTGGAGATTTTTCCTTCTTTGAGCATGAGCTATTCTTTCGAGTCATGCTGTTATGGAGATTGGTTGCCCTTACAGCTGCCAACAATGTGATCAGAGATTTTTCCTTCTTTTAAATATATTTTATTTTATTTTATTTTATTTGCTTCGTCTTCGACATACAATGTCGCACAGACTGATTAATGTAAATATAAATAACTTACTAAATAAACCTATACTTCATAATACCGAAACATTCTACAACAATTATACAATAAACATCATCATAAACCAAAAATACATAATAAAACAACATGGCTACATTACACTACAGTTTCAACAATTCATAATTTCCACTCAAACAACGAAACAATTCTACGTATTTTTCTTAAAACTAACAAAAGCTCATGGTTTCCAAGTTGAACGGCAATAGAATTCACGGTATCGTATTCCGTCCGGCCAAGTCGATGCAAGCATGGCAAGATCTTTATATTTCCATTTTAATACGATTTTGAAAGATATATAGTCGAAGAGACTACAATCCATACGATTAGAAATCAATTTTACAACTCTCACGCAGTCTTCAGACGGGACAGCAAGGCATCTATGCACCATCGTTCTAACGTCGTTTTCAGAAGCAGCACTGTCGATATTTGATAGAAACAAAGAGAACAGACGGTCGTCATCCTCTGTCACCTTCTTCATTGTACGCTGCTCAACTTGATCGCGCGTTGATATTAAGGGATCCATCTATCGGCTCATGAGATGTATTCGGAGTGGAATGTATAAAATTCGTCGTTACAGGATCCGAAATTTGCGATGACATTTGTCGTAAAGTGTCGATTATTACAGAAACTTGCGACTTCAGCTCGGTTATCTCGGTTTGCATTGACGTTGCTTCAGATGCTGATGATGTGTGTTGGCCCGCATTGTGGTCTGCATTGCGCCATTCGTTGAAAACGGGAAAACATTCTTCACAGATCCATACTACGTCATGCGAAATATATGCTATTCTTTGGAGAAATACTGTCATAGTTATGTAGGCGATCAATAATGCATACTTTAGCGCGGAAAAACAGTCCTAACGCTTTCCGATTTCGAACATAGTAACGGAAGCATGTTCGTCCAATGAACCATCAACCAATGAGAGGTAGTGTGCGTCAAATGTAAAACTCAAGCAAAACCAATGCAAGTGTCAGGGCTGAGGGGTCGGCCAACTAGCAAATTTTTATAAAGATAATTATATCAGTGTACGATATGAATAATTAGAGTGTTATGTCTGTTTGTCTGTGATGTTAGTGTTGCCTTTAGGCTCATTTGACTGCCTTTAGGCTCGCCGTTTGAAAACTAGTCGAATCATTATTTCAGCCTTATGTTATTTCAGCCTTTTGACATTTTCAGCCTTTTGTGATTCAGCCTTTCGTAATTCAGCCTTTTGTTATTTCAGCCTTTCGTGTTTCAGCCTTTTGTACGTAACCCACTCAGCTCGACGAATTGAGGTGATATCTGTGTGTGTGTGTGTGTGTGTGTGTGTGTGTGTGTGTGTGTGTTTTTTTCCCTTCTAAACCATAGGGGGATAAATCTGCTCATCAGACACCCTAACAGGAAGGTTAGGGTAGTGTGGGGATGAGGCCGTCTTCTACAATGCCGGTAGAAGCCAGGACTACTCTCTCCTCGACCCACTAAAACACATTCCTATGGTCGCCGAACCCTACGTCTCTCCGGAACCACCAAGAAGGTATTGCTTCAGAGAGGGGCTAGTGCATATCGCACCCTCAAGGTTAGCTGCCGTAGCCTAGCAGCAACGAACATCGATGACTCGCTCTGGAGAGTCCTTCACGATAGCATGCTGGCGCTTAGCCAGTTACCCGAGTGGTCTTCGCCACTCCCTTTGTCCTCGGAAGGCGGGCAGGGTCAACCCCGCCCGCGCCCTACTGCTGAGCGGACCCCTTTCCAACCGCGGGCTCAGATCCAACCCAGTAGACCGACGCCACGACAGCACCGCTACCGGGACTTCCTCTCCGCGGCCACTTAATCGCTGTAAGGGTCGATCTCGACCGCAGGGCACCGGTATGATCTACGAAGCCGACTTCGAACCCCTGGACCACCTCTTGTACTGCATCTGGACTAGCCATTCTCCGAGTCCACGCGCCACCTCCTTTGTAGCTCCCAGACGATATGGGTGATAGCCGTTGAAACGGCATTCCAGCTAATCTCATCCCTATACATTCTCTGGACCAAGTTGTCCGGAGTTGTGTCCTCCCCGCATGTGGCAAGCATGCGGTCACGCATTGTGCGAAAACGCGGGCACACGAACAAAACGTGTTCCGCCGTTTCCTCTAAACCATTGCACACTGGGCATTCGGGAGAATCCGCATGCCCGAAACGGTGTAGATACTGTCGGAAGCAACCATGACCTGTAAGGACCTGTGTCAGGTGGAATGAAACTTCCCCATGGCGCCTATTAATCCAACTATCTACCCTCGGTATCAACCTATGGGTCCACCTTCCTTTGGTGGAACTGTCCCACGCGCGCTGCCATTTGACCATAGAGGCCATCCTGACAGTCTTGCGTATGCCTCTTGTGCCGCGCATTTCGAAGCACTCCATATCCTCACTGATAAGAATGCTGATGGGCACCATACCAGTAATGACACAGAGAGCGTCGTGTGACACGGTACGGTACGCGCTTGCAACCCTCAGGCACATAAGCCTGTAAGTACTTTCCAGCTTCCGTCGGTAGCATTCAGTACTTAGCGCGGTACCCCACGCCGGGCCGCCATACCTAAGTATGGACGTAGCAACACTAGCCAGAAGCTTGCGCTTACTGGCGTACACCGCTGAGCTATTGGACATCATCCGGGACAGTGCCGCAATAGCTGTGGAGGCTCTTTTACAGGCATAATCGACGTGGCTACCGAAGGTAAGCTTATCGTCGATCATCACGCCCAAGTGCTTGACAGAGCGCTTCGACAGGATAGTGCACTCTCCTACACTGATCTCCGTCTGCTGCGCCGACTGCATGTTGTTCACAACCGTCACCTCTGTCTTGTGGTGAGCCAGCTCCAGTTTTCTGGACCGTATCCACGCCTCCACAACCTTGATCGAGTTGTCGGTAGTCAACTTCACTTCCTCGATCGTTTCACCGTAGACTTCGAGCGTAATATCGTCGGCAAATCCAACGATCACCACTCCCACTGGGTACTCTAACCTCAACACCTCGTCGTACATGACATTCCATAACACCGGACCCAGGATGGAACCATGCGGGACTCCTGAGGTTATGTGAAAGCACTTCCGACCCACCTCCGTGTCGTAAACTAGTACGCGATTCTGGAAGTAGCTTCCGAGAATCTTGTACAAGTACTCCGGTATCCCCAGACGCAGGAGCGCATCGGCAATAGCAGCCCAACTGGCGCTATTAAATGCATTCCTTACATCCACAGTCACTACCCCGCAGAAGCGAATTCCCCTCCTCTTAGGCTCGAGTGCTTTCTCGGCGGTTTTTGTAACCGACAAGATAGCGTCTACGGTGGACCTCCTCTTCCGGAAGCCATACTGGTTGCTCGAGAGACCATTTACGCCCTCAGTGAACTTCAACATTCTATTGAGGATGATCTTTTCTAGCACCTTCCCCGCCGTGTCAATCAAGCATATTGGTCTATATGCCGACGAGTCTCCGGGTGGTTTCCCCGCCTTTGGCAATAGTACCAGGCTCTGCCTCTTCCAAGCTTCTGGGAAAACTCCCTCGTCCAGGCATTTCTGCATAGCAGACCTGAACATCTCGGGAGCTTCTGCAATAGCTACTTTTAAGGCCAGGTTCGGAATTGTCCGGACCTGGGGCCTTACCTACGCTAAGGGACTTAGCTATCCCCGCAAGTTCCACACCGGTGACCCTTTCCTCATCGCCAGCCCCAGTCCCCGGCTGTCCTACGAAAGGAGGCCAAGGACTAGGATCATGACGCGGAAAAAGTCCTCCAATGATCCCCTCCAACATCTCTGGAGATTGCTCTGTAGGAGCCATCACACCTCTCGTCTTGGCCATAACGATCCTGTAGGCATCACCCCACGGGTTCGTATTGGCACTCTGACAGAGACCCTCAAAGCAGGCCTTCTTGCTTGCTCTTATCTCGGTCTTGAGCGCGGCTTTTGCAGCGGCGAACACCACCCGCCGTTCGTTTCGCTCTTCCTCTGATCGTGCTCGCTGCATCCGCCGCCTAGCCCGTAGGCAGGCGCGGCGCAGGTCCGCAATCGCGTCGGTCTACCAGTAAGCCGGTGGCCTCCCATTTCTAGGGTGGACTCGCCTAGGCATGGTCGCATCACACGCACGTGAGAGCACCGCTACCAGCTCGTCGCCGTCTAAACCGAGTAAGTTTCGCTCACGGCGGAGCGCTTCCCTAAATACCTCTTCGTCGAAGTATGATGTCTTCCACCTACGAGGGCTTGGCCTTGGCCTAGCCGCCTCTTCTTCTATCCGTTGTCTGCTGTTGTTGTAGTCGATACTGTAGCGAACCGCCAGGTGGTCGCTGTGAGTGTAGCCATCATCTACTCTCCAGTTCGGACTACTTGTTAGGCCAGGACTACAAAAGGTCACGTCAATAATTGACTCCGCTCCATTTCGACTATAGGTACTCTTGGTACCGACGTTAGCCAAGTCGACATCTAAGATGGCCAGTGTTTCTAGCAGGATCTGACCCCGCTGGTTCGTGAAACGGCTTCCCCATTCCACAGCCCAGGCATTAAAGTCACCCACTATTACCACCGGCCTTCGCCCTGTTAGCACGGTCGTTAAGCGGTCCAGCATTTGCGTGAACCGCTCGATCGGCCACCGCGGAGGCGCATAACAGCTACAGAAGAAGACCCCGTTTACTTTGGCGACCACGAAGCCCTCATAGGTAGTGGACACCAACTCCTGCACGGGGTATTTACCCGTCGTCCATATCGCCGCCATTTTCCTGGTCCCATCCGAGGCCCAGTTGCCGTTGCCGGCGGGTACTCGGTATGGGTCCGAAATGATGGCGATATCCGTCTCCCACTCAGAAACCGCCTGACAAAGCAGTTGCTGAGCCGCATCACAGTGGTTCAGGTTCAGCTGCGTTACCTGCACTGTGATTTTTTGTTCACTGCGGCTTTCTTAAAGGCCGGGCACCCTGGACCACCCATCGCATGTCTGTTTTTCGAGGTTTTCCCGGTACAGATCATGCAGATGGGCGGACTCGTGCAGCTTTGGGCCTTATGACCTTCAGCGCCGCATCGCCTACACAGTTTGCGCCTGTCGGGGCCTTTGCAGTCCCACGACTTGTGTCCTGGTTCCAGACACCTGAAGCAAACCTCAGGTGGCTCGTGGAATGTCAGGTGACATACACACCAGCCCACCTTAATACTCCCTACTTTAACGGACTTTTTAACATCCGCCACAGGTAGCTGAACCAAAGCTATCTGTGTCCCTACTGGCCCTCTCCGTAGCTTAACGGCTGCGGCGGCCACCTGCACATCGCACTGTTGCCGCAGTGCCGTGACGAGCTCTTCCACTTCGGTGATCTCGTCAATGTCTTTGACCTTCAGAGTCGCCTCATGTGTCAGAGCCCTCACCTGCACACCTTCGCCAAGGACCTCTTCTGCCAGCCTTTTGTAGGCGGCGCCCTTGTGCTCCTTCTGGCGCTTCAGCTCTAGGATCATCTCGCCCGTACGAGTACGTCTAATACTGCGTACGTCGGCTCCAAGACCCTCAAGCTTGGCGTCGCTTCGCATCGTCTTCAAGACGTCCGAGTACTTGGACTGTTCCGTCTTGATGACGATAGCGTCGCCTTTCTCACGCCTGGCACCTGCCTTCCTACGCCTTGGTTTGGCGTCCTGCACTACTACCTGCGGATTCACCTTCTTCTTCTTCTTCCGCTCTACCTTTGTCCAAGGAGGGTCTTCTCCTTGGATCGCCCTGCTCTGTGGCTGCTGAGGGCCCACCATTGGTCGCAACCCCTTGTTCCCATCATTCCGGGACGGGCCAGCCTTTTCAGGCCCACCCTTCCCAGATTTCCGGGAACCCTGGCTGGAGTCCGACTTTACGGCGTTACCACCGGCTTTCGGGGTTATTATACGCCTGGCCTTGCGGGCGCCGCCAGACAGCTCCTCACCTGACGGCTGCCTCGCCCGCTTCTGCGAATGCTTGTCACGTTTGTCACGAGCATTCGCTTCCACACTCCTCGGACTACCTGCGAAGGAGAAGGCCTCTGTTTGTGTAAACTTCGACACATTCTCCTTTGCGGGTTCCGCCGCTGCAGCAGCCAGCAACGCGACCGCGTGCTCCTGCTTGGCGTCATCGACAGACACTCTAAGTCTAAGCAAGGCCGTTTTCAGGTCCTTGCTTATATTCGACTTAGTTGTCGCAAAGTCGATGATTTTGCCAAGCTGGTGCTCAGCAACCTCTAATGCGGGCCGTCCTTTTCCAACTTCTTGGCTGATGGCCCTCAGCAGCCACGCTCCGTCCATGACCTCCACCGGCTGGCTTGCCGTGGAGTGGACAGGAGCTCCCACGCTTGAGCTACGTAAGCTACCAGCATCTGACTCCTCACTTCTCCTTGTCGGAGACCTCATCAACCCGCTTCTTGCGAAGGGGTTGATCGCACCGCTACTTCCACCTAAGTTATTTGTTTTTGAATTTTTGCTCATACTTGTTCCCACGAGTTGCACGAGAAATAATGTCCACCACGCCAGAGCTCTGCATTAGCGCGGTAAGGGACAGCATACTGTGGGGGGTGCCCAGGTACCCCACAGGCTCCGTTAAAGATCGAGCATCTTTTTCACCCCCTCGATCACTCATTCCTCGGCACGGGTCGCTTGACACCTTGAATTGGGGTTAGTAGTCCTATTCTTAGCCGGCAACTACGCGGCTGACTCGCAAGCGGGGGGGTGCGTCAGGCCCCAGGACATCCGTCCCTGCTGTGTGTGTATGTGTGTGTGTGTGTGTGTGTGTGTGTGTGTGTGTGTGTGTGTGTGTGTGTGTGTGTGTGTGTGTGTGTGTGTGTGTGTGTGTGTGTGTGTGTGTGTGTGTGTGTGTGTGTGTGTGTGTGTGTGTGTGTGTGTGTGTGTGTGTGTGTGTGTGTGTGTGTGTGTGTGTGTGTGTGTGTGTGTGTGTGTGTGTGTGTGTGTGTGTGTGTGTGTGTGTGTGTGTGTGTGTGTGTGTGTATGTGTGTGTATTTACCAAACCTCAACTGATTTTATTGATCGACGGTTCATTCGACCATTCGACGCAAAATTTGGTCCCATTGTTTCCTATTGAAAATGGTTCGGATCGGTTCAACCATTCCGGAGTTATGGCCATCTAGGTGTTCTGGACCGGTACCACAGGAAAGGGCCAGATATAAAAACGCTATAAACCCATACATGTGACACATCAAACCGCGGCATTTTCGATGTGCTGATGAATGGCAAGCAGGAAAATAGTCTCTCACCATATCTGAACCGGTTGTGTTCCGGAACCGGTTCCGGGTGTCCCGCTGGAAGTGGCCAAATATAAAAGTCAACCAAATCCATTAAATAGCGGCATTTTCGAAAACCTGATAAACCATTAGCAGGAAAATTGTCTTAGACCATATCTGAACTGGTAGTGTTCCGGAACCGGTTCCAGGTTCTCGCCGGAAGTGGGCAAAAGTAAAAGCGAAGCAAACCCGTGCATGCGACACATCAAATCACGGCTCTTTAGGTAACCCGATTAATGGTTTGCAATAAAATAATTTCAGACCATATTTGGGACAACCGCTAGTGTTCCGGAACCGGTTCCGGGTGTCTCGTCGGAAATGATAAAATTTAAAAGAGAATCAAACCCATAGATGCGACACATTGATTGAGTAAAATATGGTGCAGAGATATTTCCATTTTTCCTTAGGGGGGGGCATATTATACCTGTTTACCCTAAACAGTCAGCAGGAAACTAATCTCAGACCATATTTGGGACAATCGATACTGTCCCGGAACAGGTTCCTAGTGTCCCATCGAAAGTTGTAAAATGTAAAATTGAATCAAATTCATGCTTACGGTACATGCAATCGCGGCTTTTTCGATAACTTGATTAACGGTTACTAAGATAATGAGCTCAGAGCACATAAGTTAATACCGGTAGTGTTACCGGTTCCGAGTGTCCTACCGGAAGTGGTCAAATGTAAAAGTGAATCGAACTCACACATGCGGGTTCATCGAATAGCAGCTTTTTTGATAACCTAATGAACGGTAAATCGGTGTCTCAAACCATATTTGGGCAACCGGTAGTGTTCCGTAACTAGTTTCGGGTGTTCCACCGGATGTAAAAATGAACCAAACCCATGTATGCGACAAATCAAATCACGGCATTTTTGATAACCTGATGAACGGTTTGCAAGAAAATAATTTCAGACCACATGAGAGACTACAGGTGGTGTTGTAGACCCAGCGTTGGGTGATTCATCGAAATTACGGAAGTGAACAAAATCAATGCAAGCGATAAATACATATGTGTAGGAGAACAAAATCTTGACAAAACTAAAGCGATCTCATCAAATCACGCAATTTTAGACTCCTGAGGTGTAAATATACTGAAGGAGTAGTCAACGTTATTGTTTGAGAAAATAAAAAAACAACATAGTCTTCTCAAACTCCTTTTAGGGTTTAAAATAACAGTAGGTCGGTTTTTGGAACGAGTCGGATGTGAATGTCCGTTTCTCTTCGCGCGGTAGCATTCGTTATTAGTAGAGTTTTTTTTGCCCCTCGAGCTGAGGTTTTTTTATATCATTAGTTTTCCTACTAGTGCGGAGTGTAGTGCCGCAAGGCGAATCCTTCCGATTTGAGAAGCGTGCTGCATAAGTAGCTCGTACAGCTTTAACCCACATCAGGCAAGCATAATTGCCACATAATAAACGGCGCACGACGACGACGACGACGACGACGACGACGACGACGACGACGCCGGTAACGACGAAGCGAGAAGGTCGACGACAAAGGTCAGCAGCGCAAAACAGCAGCAGCAGCAGCCTAAGCCATCGTCACAAACAGCCACCTACCTACATATACACTCAGCGAAAAAAACTAGCGAAATTCATCGAAATACCTTATGAAAATTTGCTATAACTAATTCTTATGGATGCCATAAGAACACCTTATGAAAATTGATCGTGCTTGCTATAACAAATTTTATAAGATAGACTTATGAAAAGAACAAAAAAATCTTAAAATGATGCAGACTGGATTCGATCCATGAACGTCGGGATCACCGAGCCCGTGTTTTATCCACACGGCTATCGACGCTTGAGAATACCATGTTGCTAAACATGAATAAAAGCCAAGCTATGAGACGATTTTACGTCATAGAGTGACCTTATGAAATTCATCCGAATCATTATGAATTATTTAAAGGCCGTTTCATAAGTTGGGCCTTATGGAAATCTTAAGGTTATTTGGCTGAGTGTAGGTATACAAAGGCTGTGCACAGACCAGTTGAGTATCTTGTATCTTTTTTGCCGCTCTATTGTTTCCCAGTCCACCGTCTAGCTCGCAGTAATAATTTTATTTCGATTAGAGCACGGTGTGTCTGGTAGAAGAAATTTATTACAAAAAAATAGGCATCGCTAATTTTTACGTTACGTGAAAGTTGACGCTTCTAGCTTTCATTCAAGCCCAACATCGAAATATTCCATCGGGGGAACTTTTTCATACAAAAATTGGGTATGTTTGTTAAGTAAAAATAGGGATTAATTTGGAACCGTTCATTTTGTATGGGGAAAAACAGTATTCTAAAAAAGTTGTTCGAGATCCCTCGGTGGATTTTTTTGAGGGACCGTGCAAATGAAAGCTGAAAGCCTCTATTTTTGAATAGCGAAAAATTTGACGATGCCTATTTTTTTGTTATAAACCTTTCCCATACACACGCCGTGAGAGTTTCGATGGTACAGTAGTTCCTCCCGGTTCACGGCCCATTATATCGCACTATTTTTTTAGTTTTAAGTTTTTTTTTTGAGTTGCTATCCTTTCTATTCTTTGATTTTTTTTGTTTTTTTTTTCAATATTTTCTTATATTATATTAGTATTTAAGTAGATACAAACATTGAATTGATTTTTTTGAAGTTGCTATCCTTTTCTTGCCCTTTTTCCCGATATCACTTTACGTCATATTAGAACTGGTGTTGAGAGCACTTTTTTTGGTTTGACTCTGTTTTGCTCTGCCGCATTCCTACCACAGTGGTTCAAAAAACCTTTTTTCTGTTTTTTTTTTTTGCTTTTTTGACTTGGTTGTTTTTTTCGACGTAGGACTATTGGTTGAATTCAGGTAGGACCACGTCTTCGAATTATTTTTTTTTTTTTTAGTTGCTATCCTTCTCTTTCTTTGTTTTTTTTTGTTTTTCTTTTTTTTTTTCTCTTTCAATATTTTTTTTATAGATATTTAAGTTGGTAAACGTTTTTTTTTTGGGTTGGTGTTTTTTTTCTCGTTCTCCCGGTTTAACTTCATATTGAACATCTGGTTGGTTATATTTGTTCTTATATTGGTTTTTATTGCCATTATCTGGCATAAGGTATAATAAAATAGGCCTGCATGGAAACGAATGACACTGGTGGGGGTTCACCGGATCTCGTAAGGGGCCGTCCATATACCACGTGGACAATTTAGTGGGGGGAGGGGGTCTGAGAAAAGTCCACGCTTGTCCACGGAGAGGGGGGTGGGGGTTTGTCAAATGTCCACGTGGACAATATTGATTTAAGAATAATCAGTGTAACAAATTATTTTGTATTATTGATGTAATTCTACTCCATGACAGTTACATAAGTGGAACTCTGGCTTAAAAAGTTGATGCCTTTTCGATTTCGAACGCTGGTATACAGGGCATCGCAACGGCAAAGGCGTTATAACATTATTGCCATACCATTTTTCAGCACGTATACCATTTTTCATTGTCGTGAAGTAAAACAAAGACCTCATAGATCTAGACTGGCAGCCCGTGGCGATTAAAAATAAGACATAAACTGTGATGAAACTTTGAACGCAAATCAAAAATACGTTTTCCAGCCTTGAATATAAAGGGAGATCAATATGTGAAACGTGGATATGTTATTTCGAAGATTTTAATGAATTTATGAAAAAATGAATAAGTGGATTTCCAGCAGCAAATTTTGCGCATGTTTCAGATGCTAATCTTCGTTCCTGTGTTCTTTAACAAAACTGGAATACTGGTTGGATCAGATGTTTTTTGTTTACCAAAATGAATGACAGTTCAATGCCTCTCTTAAGAGATATAACAGTTTCGCGTGCTGGTAAAGGATACAACTTTTTCCTTCGTTCTGACTATGGAGTTCCACTTATGTTATGTGACAGTTATCTATTATGCCTCTCAAGAAAAATCAGAATATGGCGATTATCTGCCTCTGGCTTCTGGTATAACCGCGACAGTTACTAGTCATAACAGCGTCACCAGATTTTAAAATTATTCAATTCCGTTATATGGGATTTGACAGCAAGCATACTCATTTCACTGAACCACTCTTGCCGCTCATCACAAATCTTCAAAACCATCTGTCACTTCGCGAAACCCACGTGCTTTTGTTTTGGGCGGGAACATATTTTCTTTTGTTTTGCCTTGCGACTGTCACTGTGGCTGTGTACCTTGCGGGCGTACGACCGCCGCCGGATTCTAATAAAATGTAAGCGCGACAATATTATATTATTTTTATTAAATTAGGGTATCGCGCTACTTGGGCGGTGGTTTTCTTCGTCTGTTATTTTCGTCTGTTTTCCACTGTAACTCGGTCAATTTTGAACCGATTGACTTGAAATTTTGTACACGGGTAGATACTATACCTATCTCACCGCATTCCAAGAATTGTGTCAATTGGTTCAAGATTGCCTGAGTTATAGTGGAAAACAGACGAATATAGAAGCCACCGCCCAAGTAGCGCGATTCCTACTTGTTTTTAGTTCGCAACGGCTACTCAAAGGATAAAATCATAACTTTTAAAACCAATTTTGAAATTATAATGGCAACATTCTTGAAAAGTTATCAGGATTTCAAACTGTCTCGTGTCTAAAATTTTCGTTAAAATTCTATATAAAATATTTTATAGAACATTAAGTTCAAAATCATATCACTATGAGTGAGTTTTGAAACTATACTATGCACTTTCAAAATGTTGTTGTAATAAATGTTTTTCGACAATGATCTAAAAAAATACAATCTTTGATAGATAGTATATAAAAGCATAATAGTCATCTAAAAATATGAGAAAATCGTGGGTTGAACATTCAGAGAGCTATAGTAGCCTATGTAGATAATTTGTAATACGAAAATATTCGTAAAATATAAAATTAAGAAAAATATTTTATTCATTGCATCATTTTCAGAAAAAAAAAACTTAAAAAATTAGAAAATCACTGTTTTTTTTTCAAATAAAAATATCCAAATATTTTTTTTTCTGAAGTCCACGTGGACATTAGGGGAGGGGGGTAGGGGTCAGTGAAAAGTCCACGCTTGTCCACGGGGAGGGGGGAGGGGGTCAAAAATCACGATTTTTCTGTCCACGTGGTATATGGACGGCCCCTAATTTCATCCGATGATGAGACAGGCTCTGGTCTGTCCACTATTTCAATAGAACAAATTCAGAATTCTGATGCCATGGAGACTGGCGATCATGAAAACGATCCAGGGGTTCCCCATGTACGTTGTGTTGTTTCTTCCGGAATTGTTCCAATTAGTTCTTTGGTGAAAGAAACACGGTCCCAGCCCATGGTAAAAACTCCCTTGGCTACAAATTTATCTCAGCCTTGTATTTCCTCTCAGCCACCTGTATTCTCCTCTGTCCCTGGATCTTCTTCTAACCCGGTGAGCCCCCGCACGAAAGTTTATCCACCCGGATCTAAGGGTCCCTTTCTGGTTTTCTTTCGGCCCAAACCGAATGGAAAAAAATTAAACAAATTACAAATCGCAAATGATCTGGCAAAATCGTTTCGTGGGGTTCTGGAGATAGACTCACCCAGCCGTGACAAGCTGCGTGTCACGGTAAGTGACCGCGAACAAGCGAACAAGATCGCTAGCTTTGAGCTCTTTACGCGGGAATATAAAACATATCTGCCTAGCCTCGAGATAGAGTGCTACGGAGTGGTCACCGAAGATAATTTAACCTGTGCTGCAATCATGTCTGGAGCTGGTGGGTTTAAAAATCGTGCAGTCCCACTGGTTCCAGTACTTGAGGCCGTTCAAATGAACAAGGCACAATCTGGCGGCTCAAAACAACCGTCCAACTCTTTCCGGGTGACCTTCTCCGGCTCCGCTCTTCCGAGCGTTCTCATGGTTGGGCTTCTTCGACTTCCTGTTCGTCTCTACGAACCGAAGGTAATGCACTGTGCAAAATGTCAGCAGTTGGGCCACACCGCACTTTACTGTTGCAATAAACCACGTTGCAGTATGTGTGGTGAACAACACGCGGAGGGCTCCTGCAATACGGAGCCAAAATGTGCCACTTGTGGCGAATCTCCTCCCCACGAGCTCAGTGCATGCCCGAAGTATGTAGAGCGGGAGAAACATTCCATAAACTCCTTAAAACAGCGGTCAAGGCGATCTTATGCAGAAATGCTGAAAAAGATCGCCCCGGCTGCTGTCTCATTAGCCCAACCTTCCACTAGTACTAATATTTATGCAGCCCTGCCGGATAACGACCAAGGTTCTGACTCTGAGGGTGGTGTAGAGTACACTATAATTGAGACAGGGACGAAAAGGAAGCGAGCTGTTGCAAAACGGCACATGCAACAGCGAGCTTCTCAAAGCGTTCCTGTTGCTCAACCAGCTCTTCAAACCCCTCTGATAAAATCAAGAAGGGGCGGAAACACCAAAAAGGTATCGCCTCCAGGTTTCAAATTTTCGGCTGGAGATTTTCCGTCACTTCCGGGAGCATCTAAAACCCCAGTTGCTCCAGTTTTTCGCCCAGAAACCCAACAACCTAGTCAACAGGAACGTCGGCAGAATCCAGTCGACCTTTCTGGAAAATTGACTCTTTCTGGGATAGTGGATATCATATTCGAAACTTTGAATATCTCACCCGCTATAAGAAGTTTAATAAACATAGCACTTCCTTTTGTGAAACCTCTTCTGAAGCAACTGGCTTCAAACTGGCCGATTCTTGAATCTTTCATATCTTTCGATGGCTAATTTGTCCAGTGAGGTCGGAGATATGATAGAAGTCCTACAGTGGAATTGTAGAAGCTTAATTAAAAACATGGATGCTTTCAAATTTTTAGTTCACAGAACACGTTGTGACATATTTGCGCTTAGTGAAACATGGCTTACTTCCGATAAAGATATCTCCTTCCACGATTTTAATATTATTCGTTGTGATCGAGGGGATGGATATGGAGGGGTGATCTTGGGGATCAAAAAGCTCCATTCATTTTAAAGAATTGATTTCCCCCCGATGAACGACACTGAAATAGTTGCAAGTCACGTTACTATAAAAGGTAAAAGTTTCAGTGTAGCCAGTGTGTACATACCGCCCAGCGCTAGAGTATCTCGAAGAGATCTTGCGGAAATATGCTGTGCTATGCCTGCGCCTTGGTTGATCCTAGGAGATTTTAATGCACACGGAACAGCCTGGGGGTCTCCGAAGGACGACAATCGCGCAACCCTGATATATGACCTCTGCGACTATTTCAACTTGACAATTTTGAACTCCGGGGAAGCAACGCGAATTAAACCTCCAGATCCTCCAAGCATGTTAGACCTCTCAATATGTTCGAATTCACTATCATTGGATTGCACGTGGAATGTAATTCAGGATCCCCATGGTAGTGATCATCTGCCAATCAAAATTTCAGTTACCAATGATTCGTGTCAGGCTCGCCAGATCGACGTCGCGTATGACCTTACGAAGCATATCGACTGGGGCAAATATGCTGAATTGGTCTCAGAGGGCGAGCAGTCGGTTGACGTTCTTCCGCCGCAGGAAGAATACCAATTCTTGTCCGGGTTAATCGTCGAAAGTGCTCTTCAAGCGCAGCGTAGGCCGGTTCCGGGAACTTCGATACGGCGAAGACCCCCCACACTGTGGTGGGATGAAGAATGTACCGGAGCCTATCGCGATAGGTCCGCCGCGTTTAAAATATATCGGAAGCGCGGTACACGGGAGAACTACGAGCGGTATTCCTCTCTTGACGAGATTTTCAAGAACCTCGTAAAGGCGAAAAAACGTGGTTATTGGAGGAATTTCGTCAACGGCTTATCGCGGGAGACGTCAATGCGGACTCTCTGGACGGTGGGAAGGAGAATGCGCAACGCAGTATCAGTAAATGAGGATCGAGAAAGCTCGCCTCGATGGATTTTCGATTTCGCAAAGAAAGTCTGTCCGGATTCGGTCCAAGTACAAGCGAATATTCGTCGTTATCCACCCGAAAGGAATGCGATGGATTCACCCTTTTCGATGCTAGAATTCTCTCTCGCGCTTCTATCATGTAACAACTCTGCCCCAGGAATGGATAGAATAAAGTTCAACTTGCTCAAAAGCCTCCCAGACGTCGCGAAGAGGCGCTTGTTGAATTTGTTCAATATATTCTTGGAAAGCAACACTGTTCCGGATGACTGGAGACGAGTGAGGGTTATCGCCATTCAAAAGCCCGGGAAGCCCGCGTCGGATCTCAACTCGTACCGTCCTATTGCGATGTTGTCGTGCTTACGGAAGCTGCTAGAGAAGATGATTCTCCATCGGCTCGACACATGGGTTGAATCGAAAGGCCTTCTTTCAGATACTCAATTCGGTTTCCGCAGAGGCAAGGGAACGAGCGATTGTCTGGCGCTGCTTTCTACAGAAATTCAACTGGCCTACGCTCAGAAAGAGCAGATGGGTTCAGTATTTTTGGATATTAAGGGGGCTTTTGATGCAGTTTGCGTTGATGTCCTTTCAGACAAACTCCACGATTGTGGGCTTTCTCCGATTTTAAACAACTACTTTTACAACTTGTTGTCTGAGAAGCACATGTTTTTCTCTCATGGAACCTCGGCAACTTCACGAATTAGTTACATGGGTCTCCCCCAGGGCTCATGCTTAAGCCCTCTTCTTTACAATTTTTACGTCAGAGATATCGACGAATGTCTCGTGGAAAATTGCACGTTAAGACAGCTTGCGGATGACGCCGTGGTTTCTATCACCGGACCAGAGGCGGAAGCTCTGCAAGGACCATTGCAAGATACTCTGGACAATTTGTCTGCTTGGGCTGTAAAGCTGGGTATCGAATTCTCTCCGGAGAAAACTGAGTTAGTTGTCTTTTCTAGGAAGCGAGATCCAGCCGATCTAGAGCTTCAATTTTTGGGTAAGGAACTCTCTCAAGCTCTTTCACATATGTATCTAGGGGTCTGGTTCGACTCTAAAGGCACCTGGGGAAAGCACATTAATTATCTGTATCAGAAGTGCCAAAAACGAATCAACTTCATGCGTACACTCACCGGAACATGGTGGGGAGCCCACCCGGAAGATCTGATAAAGCTTTATCGTACAACGATACTGTCGGTTCTCGAATACGGTAGCTTTTGCTTTCAGTCCGCCGCGAAAACACACATCCTGAAGCTAGAGCGTATCCAGTATCGTTGTCTTCGGATCGCGTTAGGCTGCATGAACTCGACGCACACAATGAGTTTGGAGGTACTAGCAGCAGTACTCCCTTTATCAGATCGTTTCGTGGAACTGTCGTTAAGGTTCCTCATCCGCTGTGAGGTGCTGAATCCATTGGTAATTGAAAACTTTGAGAAGCTGATCGAACGAATTCATCAAACAAAGTTTATGACAGTGTACTACTCGTACATGACTCTGGAGGTTCACCCTTCATTGAACGTTCCCAACCGCGATTGCTTCCCAGACTTCTCCAATTCCACTATAGGTTTTGATCTGACCATGATGCAAGAAATCCGTGGAATCCCAGATCCGCTCCAATCGGAGCACATTCCAAAAATTTTTGCAAGCAAGTTTGGTCATATCAGTTGTGACAGAAGGTTTTTCACTGACGGGTCAAAAACAAATGATTCCACTGGATTTGGTGTATTTAATGAGCTTCATAGCGCCGCCTATAAACTTCAAAGTCCTTGCTCAGTATATGTCGCAGAATTAGCGGCTATACACTACGCATTAGAGCGAATCGCCTCTCTTCCCTCTGATCAATATTTCATTTTCACGGATAGCCTCAGTTCAATTGAGGCTATTCGTTCAATGAGGCCGGTAAAGCACTCCACGTATTTCCTAAGCGAAATACGATCATTTTTGAGTGCTCTATCGAATCAAGCATATAACATCACCTTGGTTTGGGTCCCTTCGCATTGCTCGATCCCGGGCAATGAGAAAGCGGACTCACTCGCCAAGGTGGGCGCTATGGAAGGCGATATTTATGAGCGTCATATCGTCTTTAATGAATTTTTTTCGATTGCTCGTCAGCATGCCTCGGTCAGTTGGCAACAAAAATGGGATGCAGGAGAGTTGGGCAGGTGGTTACATTCAATTCTCCCACAGGTATCGAAGACGGCGTGGTTCAAGGGGTTGGATATGGGTCGAGATTTTATCAAGATAATGTGTCGACTTATGTCCAATCACTACTCTCTGGGCTCGCATTTCTATCGAATAGGGCTCACAGATAGCAATCGTTGTAGCTGTGGTGCAGGCTATCAAGATATCAACCATGTTGTGTGGGAATGTCCCGAATACGGTATTGCCAGATCCGATTTATGTGCATCCCTCAGGGCCCGAGGGAAACCAGAAAAGGAAGACATTAGAGATGTGTTGGGTAAACTTGATCTTGAGTATATGAAGCTTGTGTACGACTTCTTGAAGCAAGCTGAAGTCTTCGTTCGATATCCCCGTCTTGTTGTTCCACTTGTCCACCTCGTGAATTTGTTTGATATACCCAGTTTTGTTGCTCCACTTGTCCACCTCGTGTCCCTTCGAAAATCGTCTGTTTGTATCGTTACAGGTTGTTTGTCCACTCTACGTTTGACCAGCAGCAATACGCCACACTTAGCTGTCACGTGTCAACGAAAAACCCCAACACCCTATCCTTTCCTCAAATATTTTTGTTCCCCCCTAACCTCGACCAAACCGCGTGTTTTTCGGTTCCCCAAAACTAACATAGTTTATAAGACAAAAACATGAAATTGTAAATAGTTTTAACTGAATTCGGCTCCGTTATGCCTGTTGGCGCATGAGCCTTAAATAAATGATTAAGTAAAAAAAAAAAAAAAAATAACAGTAGGTAGGGGAAATTTCACTTCCTACATTTTTTTGTCAAATTCTACATGAATCTGGCTACCAACGATAATAAAATACAGTCTGAAGCGTGGAGAAAGAAAACTACGTCGTAAACAGCAAAGTGATCTGTGCATTTTAGCTTTTAATTACCGTCAATATCAAGACCGGCCTCCATTACAATGGGTTGATAGCGAAGGTGGTCAGGCAGTCAACAGAGAGGTCTGATGTTTTTCAACTCTGCCTAGAACACAACGTCGGAATAGGTGGCATTAATGCCCAAGTAACAAGCTTGATTCTATTTGGTTTTATTTGTTTTTATGATGGTTTTATCAAAGCATTCCATAGTCTAATTGATCTTATAATAGCTTCTACTGAGCACAACTATTCTTCATCAATCTATGGTTTAAAAAACATCTCCAAGAACACTTGAGATTCAGTGCAAAAAACCACAAATACAACAATAACTATTGATCTTAATGTCAGTTTTAAGAGCTTCTTGTAGTTATCTTCAATCAATCATTCTTGAGCAAGAGTAACTGTTCTTGGGTAAGAATAGATTGGTAAATGAAAAATAAAAAAATCCACAAGCATCAGATTCCATGTCATCGATCCGTTATCGCTGCCAACCAGGAACACCCGTCCCGACAATTGACCCTCACGCGCTGCAGTACCAAACTTCTTTGGTTTCCTTGGAAATTTTACATAATTATTATCTATATATATAAAAATGCAGTGGCATACGTGGGACCGCGCATAACTTGCTAACGGAAGGTCCGATTTTGATCGTCTTAGTTTTGTTCTGTTAGTTTTCACCCAAGGAAGGTTTATGAGGCAAAAACATGGAAAAATTGAGAGTTTTTGAAAACCGATCCTACATACGTTTTGTGACCGGGGACTTGGTCTTGGATGGAAACTTGAAACGTCAAAAAACGCAGTAGGCAAGACAAAGTTTGCCGGGTACAGCTAGTTAACAAAAAAAAATGTCCACCCAAATGGCACCCGGCGTTCAAAAGATATACTATTCTAGTATCTCCTCTGAAAATTTGAAAATGTTTCATCGAGGGAAACTAAAGTTTTTGGGATTTTAAGATTTTGAGCCATCTCTATAAGTTTTTCTTGTATGAGCAAATATGCGTGCACGGTGTGCCTGGAACCACTGTTAACAAAAAAAAAATACACCATATTGATACCAAGCATTCGATAGATATGCTATTATAGCATCACCTCCGAAAATTTGAAAATATTTCGTCGAGGGAATCGAAAGTTTTTACTGTTCAAAGATTTTTCTCTATTTTCATAGAATTAGCTCATATATGGCAATATTGCCATAGGGTGTTTCATTGACTCTTCAAAACATAAACAAATATTAAGAAGTTTCACAATCACCATTCCAAAGATACGACACTCAAACAACTTCTCTGAAAATTTAAAAACATTTCATTGAAACAATCGCAAATTACAGTGGTTTGAATATATAAGATATGATAAAGTATATTGAAAATGTAGTAGCTTCATAGAATATTGTTTAATTTCACATGTTAATCATTCCTCGCAATGAATATATATTTTGTAACTCATCTAAAACTTTGATTATATATCACATTTTTTGCGATACTGTTACAAAACTCATTAGGATTTTTTACCTTGTTTATAGACGAGGCGATAGTATGCATTTCCCCAATGAAATTAGAATCAAAGCTTAAAATTGTTGTTACTGATGATCATTCAAATGAAATACTTCTAAATTCAAGGAAAACACGTTGGTAACATGACGTATTGGCTAGGTTAACGATTAGCATTTAGGTTTACTTTAAGAGCTTCAATATCTTACCCAAGTAACACAGAAAACATCTTCAGAAATTAAAACACCAAAATATGCTATATAACTGCATTATAAGTGCATTAGAAAACATCTTGTGTTATTTTGAAGATTATTTTATGTTGGCAAATGACGAAGAGCAAACAAATAGCAATGGCTTGGAAACGAAAAACAATATGTTGATAATACAATTATTCTACACTTTTAGAGCATTAGCAATTAATCACCACGAAAATTTGACAGCAGTAAATTTTTATGATCTCACGGTTTGATGCGATGGTCGACCTGCAGCATTTCATTTCATCCAGGAAGCCCACTGTAAAGTGCAGATAAAAATGCCTACAGGTGGAAACTCTTCAGAACCAAGTCCGAGTTGAGTTCCAACGCGATCCATAGTTAGATATCTGGCAAAGCTGCCAAGAATAACTAAAGTCCTTTC
This sequence comes from Aedes albopictus, assembly GCF_035046485.1. Taxonomy (NCBI): domain Eukaryota; kingdom Metazoa; phylum Arthropoda; class Insecta; order Diptera; family Culicidae; genus Aedes; species Aedes albopictus. The sequence goes on from NC_085138.1 coordinate 246,650,968, forward strand.
GCGGCGGACGAAAAGCAGCTCCTGTGACTTTACCCGGTTCACCTTCCCATCAATCCTGTCATTCTCACGTTCCGTTATCGTAAAACATCCTACTCCCATGATACTGCCATGATCAACGTACACAAACCTGAAAGATCCGACCGGTCAACTTGCACCAGCGCTACCGTCCATTAACAAGCCCAAATCATCAGCCATGATCCATTCGACGATTCACATCTACCACTGAGACTTCTGAGAGACTTTCGTTATAATAGATTGCGCATCCAAACTGCAGGCCAATTCTACCAACATGTAAACAGATTCACGGATCAAGAATGGTTCCGGACATGGGTTAGTTGACTGTCGTTCACTGCGAATTTGTAATCCCGTTTTTGTAAATAACAACGTACTTCTGCATCACCAGAGAAGCTGTTTGTTTTTATTTTTCTGCTGATAGAATTTTGACGTTTTGACAGACAGAACCAGCCCAAGAAAATTGTTTTAATATAGTTAATTAGACGTTGTAATTATGATCGCAACATTCACTTAAATGTAAGCATGTACAGAAGATGTTATCGATGCGTATTATTAACGCTATAACAATTTCTTTCTCAAACTGTTGTAAAGTTGCTCACAAGACGTATTTTGGAAGCAATTTCAACTAACTACTGAAAAGAAATAAATTACAGTGCCGAGTAAATAAATAAGTACATAAATAAAAATTTGAAACAAACTAAGATTCTGATTATTTAAAATTATTAATCATATTATGAAAAACTGCTTTTTGTTTCTAATAATCGACTTTCCATGAGCCTAGGACTTAAATACAATTATGATAGGAGAATAGAAATTATTCGAAGTATTTTGCACAGCACTGTAAGCTTCACCAATTATCTGCCATATTGTGTTTTCGTGTAGATTATGAAAAAAAATCTAAAAACGGCATAAAATGATTGATTCAAGCTAAACTTTTGAATTCAACCAAGTGGCGCATGAATTATACACGAGTGAAATTATCAGTTTCTCTATAAATCTTGAAGCGCAAATAAAGATATACTTACGTCACTAGGCATAGCCCATTATAAAGTTTGTTGTCCGAGTTATGAAAATATCATATCGACGACTCCATCACCTGGTGAGCCTTTTTGTGTTTAAGAACATAATTGCATTTTTTTTTCGAGAAAAAAAACAATCATTTTGTTATTGTTTCTTTCAGTAAAATTTCTCACTTCACATACCGTCGGGCTCATGATACCAATAGGTAGTATAAATGGTTTTTTTAAGTTATATAACATTGAAATAGCTTAATTACAATAGATGAAATGATATGCTATAATTATGTTTCTTGCAGGCTATATATCTTGAAACTAACTTGATACTTACCTACGAATGTGAATGTGTTATATGTGTATTCTGCAAGTTTAACAATCAAAAAATAACTTGATTCCTACCAATCAATATTATACAGTTGATTCGAATGTACCATGGGAGTACTATTAGTGTAATCGGATACGTCTTATAGAACCTGTAAGATGTCTTATAAGCCGCCATTTTTTGCGCTGTTTTGATGATATAAGTGTCCGATATTAAGTTAATAATACACGAAAAAATCAGTCGATTAGGTATGATTCGTGAATTTTAAACTGATATAAAACAAGTTGTGTTAGTTGGGTAAAAACATCATACCAACGATTTACAAAACCTCCTGAGTTGGTGACCTAGGTAAAGTGACCAAAGCCTTAGGCTGTGAATAGGACAGATCGGTGTGGTACTAGATTTGTAGTAATGAGCTGAATTTTAGTATGGTGAGAAGGTCAATTCTCCGTTTCTGCAATGAAATGGTCCAAAAAGCGTGGGTATTATGATTCCTTGCCTAATTTGATGCTGTTTGAGAAAAACTTTGGGCAACAGTGTTGTTGTTTTCTTCATTTCTTGCAACATAAACAACATAGTTATCCAAAGTTTTGCTCAAACAGCATCAAATTAGGCAAGCAATCATAATACCCACGTTTTTTTGCATCATTTCATTGCAGAAACGGAGAATTGACCTTCTCACCATACTAAAATTCAGCTCATTACTACAAATCTAGTACTACACCGAACGTGCCCCATTCACTTTAACTCTCGTTTCACTACGTAATGAACGCTCACGGTGTGCCACATTTTTATTTGTATTCGAGTAGAGTAGCAGATGGAACTATGGAATAATAATTAGTTTCTCAAACCACGGTAATTTACATCCCTCTCAATGAAATGTTGTCAAATTTTCAGAGAAGTTGCTTGAATATTGTACTTTTGGAGTTTGTGAAACTCATTACACCGTTCAACACTAATTCGCGTTATGGGATGAGAAGAAAATAATAGGGATATGGGACCCTAGAAATCCTAATGCTTATATCAATTGAACACCCCAAGTTCTCAAATCAAACTTCGGTCATAAACTGATTTTTCGAAAATTCTTTCACTTCTACGGTTCCAAAACTCTGTTCTTTTTTTTCTCATCCCATAGCACGAACTTTTTTTAAAAATTTGTCCAGCAGTGTTATTATTTGTTTATGATATGAAGAGCACCGTATGACAATATTCCCATATATGAGCTAATTCTATGAAAATAGAGGAAAATCTTTAAACAGTAAAAACTTTGGTTTCTCTCGATAAAACATTTTCAATTTTTTTTTTGTTTAGAGAGACTTTACCGTACTCGGCATTCGTCTCTTTAGCTTTATTTAGTGAGTGTTCGTTTACATCCGTTTGCATAATTCAATCTTTTTCATTATATCTTATTGTACATTCCTATTTTCTTTAAAAACTTCAACACTATTTCCTCACTTTTCTGATCGTTTTTGAGAACATCTTTCAAAGAAACATTTTCAAATTTTCGGAGGTGATGCTATACATAATAGTATATCTTCCGAATGCCGGGTGTCAGTTTAGTGTACATTTTAATTTGTTAATAGCGGTTTCAGGCACACCATGCGCGCATATTTACTCATATAAAAAATCCCATAGAAATGGCTCAAAATCTTCAAATCACAAAAACTTTAGTTTCCCTCAATGAAACATTTTCAAATTTTCAGGGGCGATACAAGAATAGTATATCTTTCGAATGCAGGGTGCCATTTTCATTTTGTATTTTTTTATTTGCTGAGAAAATTTGCTTACGATTTCACAAAAAAAAACATTGTATCAACTATGCTTCGTTCTTGAGTTATGATTTTTTGAAACAAACGACTCATATAGCACATCCGGACAATTTCCACAAAACTTGTCATAATCCAGGAACGGAGAAAACCCACATCGTGTAAATTTTACAGAATATAGTTTATAAAATTTCCTTTCAAAAATATTTTTAAGGAAATTTTTCCGGACTTCGAAAATAGTTTTCCCGACTTTTCCAACCAATTTTCCTCAGTAGTGGAAAATTTTATGGAAAACAATTTTTATTTTGTATTTCTTTAATTACTGAGAAAATTTGCTTATGATTTCACAAAAAAAATGTCAAGATGCGTAGTTCTTGAGTTATGATTTTTTAAAGTAGGTGGTGTCAGTGGAAAATGTTTGTTTTCCACTGGAGTTTTCCGGAAAATTAGGGGACCCTGATTTTTTTTTTTCAATTAAGTTTTTGTTCATATATATAAGAACCCTACCTATGAAAAAAACAATTTCTGAGATCCTTCGTACCAGTTTGTACGATAATGAAAAAAAAAACAGTGGAGATGCAAAAACAACACTAAATTGAAGAGAGGCAGGTCAAGTTCCAGAGTGAACGTAGAGCCAGAAAAATGGAAGAAAAAAGTTTTACCTTGAGTAATTTGTTCCAAACTAGATACTAATCATAAAACAATGTGAAGAAACAAAAACAACCGGATAAATCCCATATGCTACTCTGAATAATTAAGAAACATCAACCGGAAACAAACCGTTTTGCACGCCAGAACACACTATTGGAAATTAAACTGTTCAAATTACAAAGTAACTACTACAGCTTACTTCATGCAGCTACACAGTAAATCGTGCAAACACAACCGACAGCATCGAATCCTCCTTCCACTATCCAACGTGGATCGACTCCAATCATGGACAAGACAAACTTTAACCAAACAATGGCGTCCGCAGTGCAAACAGCTGTTTGATAGGGAAAAGTCTCTCTTCCACCAAAGGTTCCAGCTGGCCAAACTTATGTAATATCCAAACCAATTCTCACTAACCGATAAGCACTCCGGTCCAAACGAAGCACTCTGGACAATGTATGTTCGATAAATACCCAACACCACACTTGACACCGCAATACCGTGTAATCCTCTAATTGTGCTCCACTAGAATCCACTTAATAGTTTAGCCCCAAGCTAAATGTTGACAAAACCGCCCGAGGGTACAAACATGAATATTTTGCGCAAACAAGCTATAGGAATCTCTTCGTCCGTTGAAGCACTCTTTCCTGGAGACAAGTAGCTTTTCCCGGCCGCCGCTCCAAAACCACCGCCAGCTAGTTGAATGCCTCGAATTAAATTATTCCACTTCTCCTATATAGAGCACTTGGGGGAAAATCTGCTGCATCCCCTGCGAGTGAGGCTGCGATACGAAAAACGCGCGGGTGGAAAGCAGCTTTGCAGCAATGTTGCTGGGACGGAAAACACAGTGTAGGTACCTAGTAGTGTTCCACAGCTAGCGTTCGGAGGCTTCGGCTCTCGAAAACACGTGCACCACGTTCGAGCGGCTCGCTATGCACTGAACCTCGGCAGCACAGCTGTGAACGATGGATGGTGAGAAGGCTCTAGGTCTAGGGCACCCACGAACGAAAATTATGGCCGTATTCCAGAAGGGGTGGCTGCCCCATTCGCAGGATAGCGCCACAGATTACACTGGTCGACAGTAGATCACGCACTTTGACCACTTGATCCTTTTCCGAAGGATTTTGGCCCGCTGATTCCGAATCTGACTTCGGAATTGCTGTAACACGTACAGTTTTTGAGAAAAATAGGGTTTTATTCACAAAATTTCATATTTTTATAGAAAACAAAATGTTGTCTTAATATTTATAATTTTTTTATCTGCTCATAACCAGTATTTAAATTCAATTTTGATTCACTGATTCAGAATCTGACCTAAGAATTTTTGTAAAACGTAATTTTTTTGAGAAAAATGGGGTTTTATTTACAAAATTTCATATTTTTAAAGAAAATATACTATTGTCTTTTTAATTTCAAGTTTTTATCTCCTCATTTTAGCCAATATTTATTAGATTTTCATCCACCGATTTGGTAACTAACCTAAAAATCTCTGTAACACGTGCAGTTTTTGAGAAAAATGGGGTTTTATTCACAAAATTTCATATTTTCAAAGAAAATAAAATATTGTCTTTATAATTTTAAAGTTTTTATCTACTCATCTTAATTCATATTTTATATTTAAAAGATTCTATTTCACTTATTCGTATTCTCACCTATGAATTTCTGTAACACGTAAAATTTATGAGAAAAATATTTTATTGACAAAATTTCATATTTTCATGGAAAAACTATTGTATTTATAATTTTTTTTTTTTTTTATCTGCTTATCTTAACAAATATTTATGTTTAATGGATTTACATATACTGATTCGAAATCTGACCCAAGAATTTCTGTAACAAGTACAATTTTTAAGAAAAATAATTGTTGGCATAAGTAAAAGGAAAACACAGTCTGGGTAGTTGCCAAACTGGGCAGCTTCAAAGTTGCAAATATATTTCGATTAATTCAATAGCATATACAAAAAAAAAGATCTACTTACATTTCTGGGTAACAACCTAATTAACCTGCGCTACAATGGGGTTTTATTTTTTCTCAAAAAATTCACGGGTTACAGAAATTCTTAGGTCAGTTTCCGAATCATTGGATCAAAATCTATTAAATATTGGTTAAAATGAGGAGATAAAATTTAAAAGACAGTATTTTCTTTTCTCTAAAAATATGAAATTTTGTGTTTTTTCTTAAAAGCTGTACATGTTACAGAAATTCTTAGGTCAGTATATGAAAATCTATCAAATACAAATATTGGTCAAGATGCGCAGATAAAAATATGAAAATTATGAAGACAACAGTTTATTTTCTATGAGAATATGATTTTTTTGTATAATTCCATTTTTCTCTAAAATTTTACGTGTTACAGAAATTCTTAGGTCAGATTCTGAATCAGAATATAAAAATCTATTAAATACAAATATTGGTTAAGATGAGCAGATAAAAATATTAAACTTTTTTTTTTTTTATCTGTATTAACGAGATTTTTAGCCCTAGGCTAGTTCATCTCGGGACCCACGCTTTACTTCCCTTCCGAAGGAAGAACTCACATTTAGCGACTTTGTCGGGAGTGGGATTCGATCCCAGGTCCTCGGCGTGATAGTCTAGTGTTCTAACCATCACACCAGGTCCGCTCCCATATTAAACTTATAAAGACATATAAAAATATGAAATTTTTTGAATAATCCCTACTAAAATTTTACCTGTTACCGAAATTCTTAGGCCACATTCTGAATCAGTAGAACAAAATCTTTTCAATAAAAAAAATTGGTTATGATGAGCAGGTGGAAAATTGAAAATTATAAAAACAATATTTTATTTTATATGGAAATATGAAATTTGTGAATAAAACCCTATTATTCTCAAAAATTGTACGTGTTACAGAAAATCTTAGGTCAGATTCCGAATCAGTATATGAAAATCTATTAAAACAAATATTGGTTGAGATGAGCAGATAGAAAAAAATTAAAATTATAAAGACAGTAGTTTATTTTATATGAAAATATAAAATTTTGTATTTAAAATTCTATTTTTCCCAAAAATTTAACGTGTTACAGAAGTTTTTAGGTCAGATTGCAAATCATAATATGAAAATTTATTTAATATAAATATTGGAAAACATGGGCAAATAAAATGATAAAATTATAAATATAATAGTCTATTTTCTATGAAAATATGGAATTTGTGAATAAAACCCAATTTTTAAAAAAAAAATACGTGTTACTAAAATTATTAGGTCAGATTCTGACTCAATGGTCAAAATCTATTGAATATGAATATTGGTTATAATGAGCAGATGAAAAATTTGAAATTATAAAGACAATATTAAGTTTTCTCTGAAAATATGAAATTTTGTGAATAATACCCTACTTTCTTAAAAATTTTACGTGTTACAGAAACTCTTAGGCCAGTTTCTGAATCAGTGGATCAAAATCTATTGAATAAAAATATTGGTTATGATGAGCAGATGGAAAATTGAAAAATATAAAAACAATATTTTATTTTATGTGAAAAACTGAAATTTGTGAATAAAACCCTATATTTCTAAAAAAATTACGTGTTATAGAAATTCATAGGTCAGATTCCGAATCAGTATATGAAAATCTATTAAATACAAATATTGGTTGAGATGAGCAGATACAAAAATTAAAATTGTAAAGACAGTAGTTTATTTTCTATGAAAATATGAAATTTGTGTTTAAAACCCAATTTTCTCAAAAACTTTACGTGTTACAGAAGTTCTTAGGTCAGATTGCAAATCAGAATATGAAAATCTATTGAATATAAATATTGGTAAAGATGGGCAGATAAAAAAAATAAAATAAATACAATAGTCTATTTTCTATGAAAATATGGAATTTGCCATTAAAACCAAATTTTTCTCAAAAAATTTACGTATTACTAAAATTATTAGGTCATATTCAGACTCAGTGGATCAAAACCTATTGAATATGAATATTGGTTATAATGAGCAGATGAAAAATTTAAAATTTTAAAGACAATATTAAATTTTCTTTGAAAATATGAAAATTTGTGAATAAAACCCTATTTTTCTCAAAAACTGTACGTGTTACAGGAATTCTGAAGTCAGATTCGGATTCAGCGGGCCAAATTCCATTAGAAATGGAACAAATGGTCAAAGTGCGTGAAAAAAGTTTCAATTTTGTCGACTAGTGTTATCATTATTGTAACGATTTAGTAGCTGGTTGAGGATATAGAAGATATAAAATTAAGCGCATGCCATGTAAGACACTATTCGACCGATTGGAAGATTGGAACTGTAGAACTCACAATTTCATTGGGACCTCTTCAAGCAAGTAAAACCCAAGCGAACGGTCCATACAAATTTCGAAAATTTTGTAGACTTTTGTGCCTGAGATGACCAAAAATGAGTATACGTAGTTAATGAGCAGCGTCTTTCAGGTCATCAGTGTGAAACGTCTTGAGGACCTTCTGAAAAATACATTCCCATTGATGAATTCCTGAAGGATCTGCTGGAAGAGGCCTGAGTGGCCTCTGCCGTACATAGTAGCCGTCTCCATTCTACTCGGTCCATGGCTTTGTACCTCCAGTTTCGCTCTCTGCGAAGGGTCCGCCGATCGTCCTCCACCTGATTGACCCATCTAGCTCGCTACGCACCACGTCTTCTTGTACCGGTCGGATGACTCTCGAGAACCGTTTTAGTCGGGTTGTTATCCGACATCCTGATGACGTGACCCGCCCACCGTAGCCTCCCGATTTTCACGGTGTGGACGATGGTTGGTTCTCCCAGCAGCTGATGCAGCTCATGGTTCATTCGCCTTCTCCAAGTCCCGTCTTCCATCTGCACTCCACCGTAGATGGTACGCAACACCTTCCATTCGAAAACTCTAAGGGCGCGTTGGTCCTCTGCACGTAGGGTCCATGTTTCGTGCACATAGAAGACTACCGGTCTAATCAGCGTTTTGCAGATAGTTAACTTAGTGTTACGACGAACTTTATTCGATAGTACAGTTCTGCGGAGTCCAAAGTAAGCTTGGTTTCCTGCCACAATGCGTCTCTGAATTTCTCTGCTGGTGTCGTTGTCGGCGGTCACCAGAGCCCAAGTACATGAATTCTTCAACCGCCTCGATTTCATCACCGTCGATAGAAATTCGATTCCTCCCTGGAGCCCTTTGCCATCATGTACTTTGTCTTCGACACATTAATGATAATACGATTCGTCTGGCTTGATTCTTTAGTCGGATGTACGTTTCCGCCATCATCGTCTCAATTTTACGAGCTATAATATCAATATCATCAGCAAAATCAAGCAGCTGAACAGACTTCGTGAAAATCGTTCCACTCGTGTTTATCCCCGCTCTCTTTATTACACCGACTAATGCAATGTTGAACAGCAAGCACAAAAGACCGTCACCTTGCCGTAACCCTCTGCGAGATTCGAAGGTATCACTGGTACTCGAACTACGCACATCACTCGATCCATCGTCGCCTTGATCAACCGTATCAGTTTATCCGGGAATCCGTATTCGTGTATAATCTGCCATAACTGTTCTTGATCGATTGTATCATACGAAGGGTCTCAGATTTTCATGAAACTTTTTCCACAGGCAGGGACGGCTCAAGGATATATAAATAAAAAAAATTGAGAAAAAATCAGGGTCGCCTATTTTCCCGGAAAACTCAGGTGGAATTTTTTTGTTTTCCCCTGACACCACTTACTTTGAAAAATCATAACTCAAGAACGAAGCATCGTAGAAACAAAGTTTTTTTTAGAGAACGAAAGCAAATTTTCTAAGAAATCAAAAAAAAAATAAGTCGAAGAAGTTTTCCACAAAATTTTCCACAGTTGAGACAATTCGTAAAGAAAAGCCGGAAAAACTATGCCCGAACTCGTGGAAAATTTTCGAAAAAATATTTTTGGGAAGGTTATTTTATAAGCTTTAATCGCTGAAATTTTTGGAATGCACTTTTTTTTGTTTTCGAGTTATGGCCAATTTTATTAAAGAATATCCAAATGTGCCATAAAATCCTTTTCTTTGAAAAATCATAACTCAAGAACGAAGCATCGTAGAAACAAAGTTTTTTAATGAAAATGAAAGCAAATTTTCTCAGGAATTAAAAAAAAAATATGAAGTCGAAAAAGTTTCTCACAAAATTTTCCACCGTTGAGAAAATTCATAATAAAAAGTCGGAAAAACTATGCCCGAACTCGCGGAAAATTTTCAAAAACATATTTTTGAGAAGGTAATGTTAAAAGCTTTTATCGCTGATTTTTTTGAAATTTACTTTTTTTTCGTTCCTGAGTTATGGCCAATTTTGTGAAAATGACCATGTAAGCCTATATCAGCGTTTCTCAAACTATGGATCTTGTGGGTCGCGGAGAAATTTTTGGTGGGTCGCGAAAGCTTGGGCAACATCATAATAAATGTGCTAATTAGCTTATGACAACTAATATTGTTAGCCATTTTCAAATTTAAAAACACTCTCTTGGAGAATCTGGACCGTTATTTCTGGAAATTAGGATTCTTCTTAGTTCTATTCAAAAATGAATATATCAAATATTGAAACTACTTTCTGCGTTCTGAGACCAATTTTGAAACTGCGAGTATCAATCAAAATATTCTAGTAAAATTCTAGTTTTTCTTAATGTTATCAAAAAAATAAGTTCAAGTGTTGTTTGCAGTTATCATTTTCCTTCACATTTACACACCACGTTCAGCAGTTAAAATTTCAGAAAATATTTGAAATATCAATATTTGAGTTCAACAAATTTCGTCATAAATCAACGAACGTTTGGAAAAACTACCGATTTTTTCGTTTTTTTTCGGTAAGGCTCACCTTCTGTAAAAAAAATCTGAATTTTCATAATCTAACCTTTTACAGAAATTAGAGCAGCTAAAACAGTGGTTTCAATAAAACAGTTGTTTCAATGAACACCATTCCACTATATTTTCTATGACTATGTATAATTCTATGGGTTTTTTATTTGACAAATGTGTGAAAGAGTTCCTAAAAACTGTGGAGTTTTGTGTTGATGTATTGAACCAGACTTTTTAAATTTGTATTAGAAACTTGCAAACATATTTTAAAATCTTAAGACATGAGAGTTCACTGAAACTGATCACTTGGGCACCTTTATGGCTAGTTTCCACTTCGTACGTACTGTGCAAAAAGATAGGACAAGTAATGGTCAAGTAATGATTCCGCTTCAAAATTACTTGTGCAGTTCGCAGATGGCAAGTAAGGAAAAAAGTGTAACACTCGTAACGCCTCCCGTGCGAATTAAATGGAGCTGTCACTTTTCCTTGCGGAAAAATAGTCCGCGCTATTATTCCGTAAAGAAAAGTAACGTTTCTCCCCATACTGGATCAGTTGTCAAAATTTCTTGCGGAAAAAAGTGGAATTTTACTTGAGCGTTCTACTTGGCAACAAGAAACTAAGCTTTACGCGTTAAAATGTATTTCTTAAAAAAGTCAACCCAAATTTTCTAAAATGACGTATGTTATGCAAATATGTGTTGGTGGGTCGCCAAATTCAATCGAAATCAAAAATGGGTCGCATGCTGAAAAAATTTGAGAACCCCTGGCCTATACTGCCCATAACTGCATAATTGTAACATTTGCAGTTTTTGCCAATATTGAGTTAATACTGGGGATCATCTCCTAATCATCAATACTTTCATCTACTCAAATGAACTTTATAAGTATGTTCTGTAAAATGTGAAACAAATACCAAGTCGTTTTGTATCATTAGCTAATATTCATGAATGTAACCGCATATCAGTCACACTGGAAATACTTACTGGCCTCATAGCGTATCATCAATCATATTTTGGTCTGATTATTTTTTTGACTGTTCGTCCAGCATACAAGAAGAGCTGTAGAAAATTTCATTGCAATAGGATTAATTTTGAATAATTGTCAAATTTTTGAAATTCCGTTTCGTCTCCGCATGTTGCAAACTTTAAACTCCATTTTCTCCCATGCCTACTTTTGTCGAATGTGACTGTTATGCAGTTATGGGCAGTATATTATATGGTAATTTTTCATAAAATTTGCCACAACTCAGGAACGAAAACCTGGAACTTTTTTAAAAATCAATTCAAAGTTTGTACGGGAGCTATTTGTTGAATCACCTCTCGTCGCTTTTTGCACTGGGCGGAGCTGTCAAGCAGTTTCCCAGCCATTAGAAGGTGATTTCAAAAAATATCTTTGAAATTGATTTGAGGTACCAAATTAAAAATCTTAAAATTTGAAAAAAAAAATCATAGTGGCTCAGAAGAAGGTGCTCTTTCGTATAAAATCCAAAAAACCAATACGTTTTTTAAATTCAAAACCCAATTGCTGAACAAACCCTTGAAGAAAATTTCCGAATGAATCCATGTAAGGTTTTTCAAACGAATCCGTGAGGGAATTTTTGGTCAAATTTTAAAATTAATTTTTATATAGAAAAAAAAAATAGAAGAATTTTTGAATACATTTTTGCTAGATTTTCTAAGGGTATCTCCAAGAGAATGCCTAGAGAAATTTCTGAATAAATGTCCTTGCGAATTTCTCAAACAATCTCTGAAATTATTTGTGAAAAATCAAGAGGAAATTAGTGAAGCAATTCATGCCAGATTTCATTAAAGAATTCTTTGTGATACGTCTGGAGGAACACAATGAAGATTTTCTGAAATAATCTGTAACATGATGATTTGATTTGAGAAGTATTCTTCGCAGACCGTCGTAATAAAATTGAAACTGGATTAACGAACTTTTATTTATCACCGAAGAATTGCAACAAAAAGCGACCGAGCTATGCATATTTTGGAGAAAAAAAAAGAAAAATACTTATAGGTACATGCCAACAACTCCGAGCCTTTTATCGAAAACTCAGTTTTTATGCAGTTTTATATGTTCTGGTACATTTCGGTAGGGTTTCGAACTACTTGGGCACCCGCGTTAATTCCCGGCACCAAACAAATCAAAATATCACTTGCCGCATATTTTTCCAAACGCACTTCCGTGGGTAATCATCTCCCGAAACATTTCCGCAGCGGGATCCACAGTCAATGGTCTACACGTTTACTCTGAAGCCGCACAAGTGCTACTGCAACAATTACACGCACACGAGTGCACTTCGTCAGCACATAAATGAGTGTCGAAGTGATTTTCCATTTGATTTTTTTCTGGAAGTTCGGCACTGGTACCGAGAATTGGCGCTGGACTAGGTGCAGTAACTCGATCAAAATCAACTTTCCGGCAGAAAATCTTCACAGCAATCACTGTTAACAACAAGTTCACGCAATAACGTATGAAGAAAGTTTTACAAACATTGGACAATTGTTGTATTGTTGAAAATTTAACGTGGTCAGGCACGACAGTCGCGAAAATAAAATACATATCTTTAAAACCATTATCACATACATTGTGTGTTGCGGTGTGCGCAGAATATGATGTTTTAGTCAATAGTGGACCCTTATCTAATCTTTTTTTTTTTCTTACTTCCTAATTAACAAAATTTAATAATTTTCGTAATGTTTTTAGTTGAAACTACACATATTACCTTTTATTTCTGTAAAAGGAAACCCTGCGCACATCCATGGCCTTCGTAATCGATCGGGCCATAAACACGGCCCCGAACGTTAGCCGAACCACCACGACCACCGAAACAACATTGACCCGGCGAAACGATAAAGATAAACCCGGCGAAGCTACTGGCGCCGCCACCCGCTACTGGCTTTCATATCTACCAATACAATACATACATTACATTACATAGAGACTGGAGAAACATCGTCTCGTCACCCGGTGGAAAAACGAAAGGACCTCAACGCGAGCGAACATGGCCAGGGGGCGGAGAAAAGCGAAAATAATGAATGAAAATTTTCTCGGATTTGGTTGTGTGTTATTTCAAAACTCTTCGGTACGCTTTGCTTGCCGCTGGATTGTGGAATTGGAATGGGTAGGGAAACGTGTTATACAATGCACGGATACAGTAAAAATGTTTACTCTGAAATCATATGTTATACTCGATTCAAGAAGAGTGCTGCTATGTATTCATACTTACATTATTATTTATCAATGCAAGTTGATCGGGCATAGTTTTCATCGATATTTTGTGCAAGTCAAGAAAACTAGTCATGTTTATTCTGATTTTATTCTTCAGCAAAGAATTAATACCACATAGGGGAACAAAACTAAACAACCATGCGTCTCCATAGTGTTAGGTTTACACGCTGCTAGTGAGTTGCAGCAAATGCATAGATAATGTCCAAATAAATGCGTACATCCATGTCAACAACACCATTTACTTATATCACTTGATTCAACTCAATTGACACATGTAAACCTACTATAACTGTAAGCTTAAAAGGAAAGGTATCCACTAGTTATCACTACAACGTATTGGATCGCATTGAACAATAAACCCCTTTCCCAATGAATTGCTGCCCATCGAATCGCATCGGCAGCATCGGGTTCGACAATGCTGGTGGGTGGGAGACAACACAGCTGCTGCTGTAAAGCTGTACCCTTGAATGGATTACCCATCAAATGCGAATGGAGACGCGCGGTTGTTTATTAAGCATTGAGTGTTCAGGAGTGATTGAAGTGGAGCAGGTCACATAATTACAGAAATCGAAAAATCTATTTCGACTAATAATCGATGACTCTTGATAATAATACACTGTAAAACCGCTCAGCACTAAAAGCACTGTAAGCCCTACTAAAAGCACTGTAAGCCCTACTCATAAGTGCATAATTTCCAGACCACACAAAAATGTGTTACAGTTACACATTCTCAAAAAACAGCTCGTACACTCGTCTAGATGCGAAATGTCGATTTTTTTTTGTTTTCCAAGGTCACTAGTAAACCTAGCTAGATTGCTGTACAAAAATTTTTGCGAATTTAACGATTTTGCGGACACAGGAGCTGATTTTGTGAATGTGCAAGGGTTACACATTTTTGGTGTAGTCTGGAAATTATGCACTTCTGTGCTGAGCGGCGTTAGCGTGTACAACAATTCAGTGTGAATCCGACGTGTGATTCTAGTACCTATTCATCATTATGTTAAAACACCATTTAGTCAAAAAAAAAATATTTTGGAATTTCATAACATACCAAACAGTAATTTTATGACCATTTTATAAGTTTCCTACAGCTCCATGCGTTCAGCGATGGAATCAAGGGGCTTGGATAAATGCATTATTGAATGGATAATATCTATGCTTGAAGATCGGGAGATTTCTACTGATCTCGGAGGTGCGGAACTATCTGTTAGATCTATGAAGGGCTGACTTCAAGGAGAAGTACTATCGCCCTTACTGTGGTCTTTCGTAGTGGACGAACTCCTTAAAAGCTAATGAATCAAGGTTTTGAGGTGATAGGATACGCAGATGATGTGGCCACTTTGGTACATGGGAAATACGATACTGCGATTTCAAATCGGCTCCAACATGCGCTGAATGTTACTCTCAAATGGTGTAGGGAAGAGGGATTAAGCGTAAACCCTTCCAAAACTGTTATCGTTCCTTTTACCAGAAGGAAGAAAATACATCTTACTCAGCCTTTCATGGATGGAGTTTAAATTCAGTTCTCGGAAGAAGTTAAACATCTTGGTGTAACTTTAGATTAAAAAACTGAACTGGAATACTCATCTAAATAAGGTAATAACTAAGGGTACAAATTCCCTTTGGGTCTGCAATAAGGCCTTGGGGAAAACCTGGGGACTGCGACCAAACATGACAAACTGGATCTACGCAACAATAGTCCGGCCAAAAATTACATATGCTTCACTTGTATGGTGGCCTTTTTTTTACCAATTTGTTTGTTTATTAGGCTCGCTTGTTTATCTAAAAACTCTACGGAGCCAACAGTCTGATTGAAAATTTGTTATTCTATATAATACAATTTCAATGAAATCAGTAAAGCACGTCACGGGCAATCTTCTTTTTAGGGCGGGATCCGGAGCCTGAACTTGAAGATGCAAATTCAGCACGCCGTTGATTCGCCTGTGGATTCCTCATTGCGTCATGGATTGCTTTGGCTACCTCTTCCAGTGCCTCGATACCTTGCTTCCGGCGCAGCTCCTTTTCCAATTCCGCTTCAGACACTTTCTCCGCTTCAGATTTTTCCGATGATTCTTCGACGAATTCTTCTTCCAGCACGTCGATAACATCATCATTTATTATTTCTTCCGGTTCCTCCAGTTCCGATACTGCTTGCTTTCCAGCCACAATCTCAGCATACGAATTCGAAGATTTTGCCTTCTTATTCCTGTTCTTGTGCCGAGCTTGTCGCTGTCCAATTTTCTGGCATAAAAAGCAGGTATCCTTCAAGCCTTCGTAGAAGATCCGTCCTTTCCTGCCGATAACTTCAACCATGGGTGGGATGTCTTTTTTCACTACCATATAAACTCCGCGCACTCCGGTGTACAAATGGTCGAAGCCCAAGCCCGCCGGGAATTTTTCGCGCACTACTTGCTCAATTTCTCCGTATTTTCCAAGAACCAGGGATAATCTATCATCAGCCAGTTCCGGTGGTAGATCAAATACGCGGACATACTGGGCGCCCGCTATCGACATACACACTTCGACACATATTCCGGAATTGTACACAAATTTTCTTGGGTTTTTGTTCTTTTTTAATGATTCCGTCATTGCTTCCTGGGACGTGAACTTTACTAATAACGAACGATCTTGCGCTGTTTTGTAAGCAGTCTCCATTACCATCAAGTCTGTATCCAACTGCTTTAAAAAGTTCGCGATTTCGTCCCATGATGGACGAGGACTGCCCATCGGAAAGCGAAACTGGACGGTGTTCACAACGTTCTCACTCATTTCAATTTTTGGATGCTAATTCTGTGCACAGAAATCAGCGCCGAGTCGAATGAAGCTGGGATGAACGACCGAGAACAAACGAGACTACGTGGACAGCAGACGCTGTTTGTATAGAAAGACCGATTGGCAGAGAGCACACTTGCCTCCGTCTGTACCGAACGACAGTGGTGTATGGTGGCCTAAAACAACCGAGGTAACCGCTCAAAAAAAGCTTAACAAGCTTCAAAGACTTGCATGTACACTACCCGCCATAAATATGGAATCGCATCGCCTAGTATTGCAACACCCCAGTTGAATATTGCAGCACCCCCAGAAAGTTTGGCATCACCTGAAGACTTCATCACTCAGTGAACTGTATCTCAAAAACCGTTTCCCCTGCATAGTTGAGACCTTCAGCAAAGTTGATCAGAAGACATATGGCTATCAAATGGTGGTAAGTTTAGTGCGTAATTCCGCCGCTATGTGGCGCCAGTGTGCATTTACATTGAAGTACTTTGGCATGGTTTATCTCATGATTCTGACCACCTAGAAAGTTCGTGTCTTCAGCAATGTTGATCAGACGGTCTATGGCTATCAAATGGTGGTAAGTTTAGTGTGTAATTCCACCGCTATGTGGCACTAGTGTGCATTTAAAACGAAGTACTTTGATATGGTTTATCTCATGATTCTGACCACCTAGATAGTTCGTGTCTTCAGCAATGTTGATCAGACGGTCTATGGCTATCAAATGGTGATAAGTTTAATGCGTAATTCCGCCGCTATATGGCGCTAGTGTGCATTTACAACGAAGTACTTTGACATGGTTTATCTCATGGTTCTGACCACCTAGAAAGTTCGTGTCTTCAGCAATGTTGATCAGACGGTCTATGGCTATCAAATGGTGGTAAGTTTAGTGCGTAATTCCGCCGCTATGGCAAATGAACACTGGTATCACCAACTTTGCTGAAGACAAAAACATTCTAGGTGGTCAGAATCATGAGATAAACCATGGCAAAGAATTTCGTTTTAAATGCACACTGACGCCACATAGCGGCGGAAATACGCACTAAACTAACCACCATTTGATAGCCATTGACCTTCTGATCAACATTGCTGAAGGCACGAACTTTCTTGGTGGTCAGAATCTTGACATAAACCATGCCAAAGTATTTCATTTTAAATGCACACTGGCGCCACATAGCGGTGGAATTACGCACTAAACTTACTACCATTTGATAGCCATAGACCTTGTGATCAACATTGCTGAAGACACGAACATTCTAGGTGGTCAGAATCATGAGATAAACCATGTCAAAGTACTTTGTTTTAAATGCACACTAGCACCATATAGCGGCGGAAATACGCATTAAACTTACTACCATTTAATAGCCATAGACCGTCTGATCAACATTGCTGAAGACACGAACTTTCTAGATGGTCAGAATCATGAAATAAATCATGTCAAAGTACTTCGTTGTAAATGCACACTAGCGCCACATAGCGGCGGAATTACGCACTAAACTTACCACCATTTGATAGCCATAGACCGTCTGATCAACATTGCTGAAGACACGAACTTTCTAGGTGGTCAGAATCATGAGATAAACCATGTCAAAGTACTTCGTTGTAAATGCACACTGGCGCCACATAGCGGTGGAATTACGCACTAAACTTACCACCATTTGATAGCCATAGACCGTCTGATCAACATTGCTGAAGACACGAACTTTCTAGGTGGTCAGAATCATGAGATAAACCATGTCAAAGTACTTCGTTGTAAATGCACACTAGCGCCACATAGCGGCGGAATTACGCACTAAACTTACCACCATTTGATAGCCATAGACCGTCTGATCAACATTGCTGAAGACACGAACTTTCTAGGTGGTCAGAATCATGAGATAAACCATGTCAAAGTACTTCGTTGTAAATGCACACTAGCGCCACATAGCGGCGGAATTACGCACTAAACTTACCACCATTTGATAGCCATAGACCGTCTGATCAACATTGCTGAAGACATGAACTTTCTAGGTGGTCAGAATTTTGAGATAAACCATGTCAAAGTACTTCAATGTGAATGCACACTAGCGCCACATAGCGGTGGAATTACGCACTAAACTTACCACCATTTGATAGCCATAGACCGTCTGATCAACATTGCTGAAGACACGAACTTTCTAGGTGGTCAGAATCATGAGATAAACCATGTCAAAGTACTTCGTTGTAAATGCACACTGGCGCCACATAGCGGCGGAATTACGCACTAAACTAACCACCATTTGATAGCCATAGACCTTCTGATCAACATTGCTGAAGACACGAACATTCTAGGTGGTCAGAATCATGAGATCAACTATGTCAAAGTATTTCGTTGTAAATGCACACTAGCGCCACATATCGGCGGAGTTACACACTAAACTTACCACCATTTGATAGCCATAACCCTTCTAATCATTATTGCTGAAGACACGAACATTCTAGGTGGTCAGAATTTTGAGATAAACCATGTCAAAGTACTTCATTGTAAATGCACACTAGCGCCACATAGCGGCGGAATTACGTACCAAACATTTTACCATTTGAAGGTCATCAACCTGCTGAACAACTTTGCCGAAGGTCTAAACTTTGCAGAGGGTACGGTTTTTGAGATATAGTTTAGTAAATCATAAGGTTTTCAGGTGATGCCAAACTTTCTGGGGGTGCTGCAATATTCAATTGGGGTGTTGCAATACTAGAAGATGCGATTCCATATTTATGGCGGGTAGTGTATATCAATCACAGGGGCAATGAAAAGCACACCATCTGTTGCATTAGATGCTCTACTCAATATGTTACCAGTGCACCAGTTTGTTTAACTGCAAGCGGCAAAAAGTGCCCTGCAGTTTCTGCGTCACAATGAACTACTAGAAGGTGATCTAGTAGGACATTTGAAGATCGTCAAAGACTTCAATTTAAGCTCAGATATTAAAACAGTAGAGGATTGGATGATTACGAAGACCAACTATGATGTTCCCTTTAAAGTGGTTAAACCAAGTCGCTATATTTGGGATTCTGGTGGGCCAAGTTTACGTCCAGGTGCTATTGTGTTTTATACTGATGGGTCTAAGATGGGTGATAATACTGGTGCTGGAGTTTTTGGTCCCGGTATAAGTAAAGCTATACCAATGGGATGCAGTCCCACTGTGTTTCAAGCAGAAATTCAAGCCATATTAGAGTGTGCTAATACTTGTCTGAGGAGAAATTATAGGTTTGCAACCTTGATAAGATCAGTGTACTTTTTGTTATAATTGTTTATAACATAATAAGTTATACTTAGAAAAATATTATAACATCATAACACAATCTATATACAGGGTGTTAGTCCCCATGTTTTTTACTCTTATTGCCTTAACTGGCTATAACTTTAAAATGGTCAAACTTATCGCTGTTTTTTTACCCTTATTCGAAAGATTATTGAATTTTCTATCAAATGGCATCTTTCAACCGATTGGTTAAGTTAAATAACTAAGTTTTCTAGAGCAAATAGCCTTAAAGTTGTGTGTTTTAATTTGTTTTTGTCAATTATCTTTGAAAAATGCGTAATAAATTAAAATTCTTTCTTTGGCAAAGTTGTGGCCCCTATTCCACTCTACAATTCGTTCTTTGACATCAAACTTCTATCTCTTATCGTTTTCTTGCAATTTCGATTTAAACTTCGCATTTCAGATCATAAATTTGCAATCGTCATGGTAAGCACCTTTTTGCGCACTGTGCCGCACATTTAAATCATAATTGCAAGAAAGTGATAAGAGTAAGAAGTTTGGTGTCAAAGAACGAATTGTAGAGTGAAACAGGTGCCACAACTTTGCCAAAAAAAGAATTTTAATTTATTACGCATTTTTCAAAGATAATTGACACAAACAAACTAAAACACGCTATTTTTAGCTATTTTGCTCTAGAAAACTTAGTTATTTAACTTAACCAATCGGTTGAAAGACGCCATTTGATAGAAAATTCAATAATCTTTTGAATAAGGGTAAAAAAACAGCGATAAGTTTCGCCATTTTAAAGTTATAGCCAGCTAAGGCAATAAGAGTAAAAAACATGGGGAGTTCAATAACTACGTAACGGTTGAGATTTGACCATATGCGTAGAACAATTTTTTTCACCATTTATGGTCCTCTATCACCCTTTAAAAAAGTTTGCACTCAGGAACCTAACACCCTGTATATAAAAATGCAGTGGCATACGTGGGACCGCGCATAACTTGCGAACGGATGGTCCGATTTGGGTCATCTAAGTTTTGTTCCGTTAGTTTTCACCCAAAGAAGGTTTATGAGGCCAAAAACATGGAAAAATTGAGAGTTTTTGAAAATCGGGTTTTCATACATTTTGAATGGGGACTTGGGCGCTTGGCTTGGGACTTGAAACGTCAAAAAACGCAGTAGGCAAGACAAAGTTTGCCGGGGACAGCTAGTATGATATAAACTTGATAAAATTTTCAAGTCGGATTCGGTTCTAGCGATTGCTTGATCCACTTTCAAGCCGCGGCGGCTAATTTGCTGCGTGGAAAGGATGTAATTTGTACATCACTTTTACGCCGCGACTGATGTGCAGCGAAAATGATACGATATCACAAAAAATCTGTGTTCTACCCTACGAGATTTCTCTTGTGATACTTTATAATGATAAAAATCTATCTAAATTCATCTTGAATCCGTTTGGATACAAATGTACATGCGTAGAATCCGGAATCTTTTAATACGATAAAAAAACGATCAATTCTGACTATACATGCAAAGATGATAAGCTTCTTATCATCTTTGATTAAGGTCAAGCGGCACAGTTCGCTTTGGTTGCATATATTGCAGGCGTAATATACACTGTGCTGTGGAAGTTGGAAGGAAGGGAAACGACTTTTTTCAATTCGTTTCTGGTTCAAACGATGGCTTAGAATACGTAGAATCAGGAATCTTCTAATGTCGAAAAAGATTAACTAAACGGATTGCCAATAGATTTTTTTTCAGCATACTGCAAAATCCAATATGAAATATTCCAAAATAAAAAAGAAAGTCGCAGAAGTCAAAAATCCACAAACGGAGCACCTTCTCTACAGGACAAACCGACCGGAAACTACAAATTAACAATCAGACGGAAGCACCAGCCAACCGCAACAGAAGCCAAAACGATGATATTTTCGTTTCCATTTAACCGTTGGGTCCGTTTTCGCCAGTCAAGTTTATCCATTTCCTTCTGCTCGTGTGCTAGCTGTGCACAAATTGCTTGGTTTCAACTGCCAAAGCCAGCACTTAACATTTATAGCACTATATATCGTCGGTTTCCTGCAATAGGGGCACAACTCAAAAAATGTGAATTTTCAGAATAAGCGTTTGAAAATTGGCAATCATGAAGCACCTCCTGCAAATTCACTTATTTCTCTCATCATTTGACAAAAGTAAACAAATTTTGATTGTTGTATCATTGAAAGGGGCTGAAGGACTATCTGTTTCATGAATTTTTGACAACTATTTTTCAACGACTATTGAAAAAGTTGACTGATTTTGAGTTGTGCCCTTACTGCGGAAAATTGGTGGAAATGCCCAAATCTCGCGTTTCACAACGAATTTTGGAACGGGTCTTTGTGAGATGAAATTTTACATAGTTTTTCATCATTTGCCATCAAAATCTCAAAAATGACAAATTTTGAGTTGTGCCCCTATTGCAGGAAACCGACGATATGTACATTAGGGTGGTTCACTAAATGGGATTCATACTAGAAAATAACTGCATTTAAAATTAAACCTTCCTTTTGCATCACGTTGGCAGCAGCTTGCTGACGTAGTGTAAGATTTGGGTAAAAAATGAACCTAATTTCAAAGGAGGGTTAAGTAAAAATGATTTCTCGGACCACCCTAAATATCCATGTATAGGTGCATAACAAAAGGTGACTAACATTGGACTAACAACACTGGGGAGACTCCCACAGGACCCAGCCAGTAGAAGTGAGCAATGCCAGCAGGAGATCATCTCACAATTGATGCGGTTTTCCCTGCGAATGAGCTTGCGTTGGGCAAATGACCAACAGGACCATGTTTCCCTGGCTGCTTTCCCAGCGGTATTGTTTCACACTTGTGCGGATGCAATAAAACAGCAGGATATTCTCAGGCTCCTCAAGCAGTAAATATGTTTCGGATGAGCTATAAATAGATTATTTTCCTATTAGGGTATGAGTGCCATGAGTAATCTAACGCTCTCAAATTTATCATATTCGAAAACAAGCAATTACGGCACCAAATGATAATGTTCTTTTTTATTACATGCGTGATCACTTCTAACAAAAATAGAAAAATAAGAAACCAAACAAACAGCGTTTCAATCCTTTGTTTTTTTTTGTAGGATGAATACTGGATCCAGGCCACATTCTTAAAAAAGTGTTCAATACCCTATCATGATGACGAACGCTCATATAAACATTGTGTTTTAGAATCAAATTCAGCATTTTTACCCTTCTTACACCCATATAGCCGAGGCGGTAAACGCACGGGTATTCAGCATGACCATGCTGAGGGTGACGGGTTCGATTCCCGGTCGGTCCAGGATCTTTTCGTAAAGGAAATTTCCTTGACTTCCTTGGGCATAGAGTATCTTCGTGCCTGCCACACGATATACGCATGCAAAATGGTCATTGGCAGAGGAAGCTCTCAGTTAATAACTGTGGAAGTGCTCATAGAACACTAAGCTGAGAAGCAGGCTTTGTCCCAATGAGGACGTTACGCCAAGAAGAGAGAGAGAGAGAGAGACACCCATAAGAAGGGTATAAATATCGCTCGAAAAACCGACTTTCTATCCGAGGCCCGCATGGCCGAGTCTCATATACCAATGAACTCAGCTCGACGAACTGAGCAAATGTCTGTATGTGTGTGTGTGTGTGTGTGTGTGTGTGTGTGTGTGTGTGTGTGTGTGTGTGTGTGTGTGTGTGTGTGTGTGTGTGTGTGTGTGTGTGTGTGTGTGTGTGTGTGTGTGTGTGTGTGTGTGTGTGTGTGTGTGTGTGTGTGTGTGTGTGTGTGTGTATGTGCGTTACAAAAAAAAGTCACGCACGTTTCTCAGCCGTCTGTCAACCGATTTGAGTTCTCTTGGAGGCAAATGAAAGCTACTACATCCTAGTAGAACGCTATTGATTTTTTTTTTCGATTGGACGTTTGGTTACCGAGATATCTCTCGAAGAGTATTTATGAGTCGTACATCTAAACTTTTTAAGATTTTTGGACAAATGTATCATAATAAATATTTCGGCCGTTTGTCAATCGATTTGGGTTCTCGTGGCACCAAATGAAAGCTACAGCATCCTAGTAGATCGCCCAGAAATTTTATTTCGATTGGACATTTGGTTACAGAGATATCTTTCGAAGAGAACTTAGGATTTATACAACTAAACCTTTTGAGATTTTTGACCAAGTGTATCATAATAAATATCTTAGCCGTCTATCAACCGATTTCGGTTCTCCTGGCACCAAAAGAAAGCTACATCATTCTAGTGAAAGCCTATACAATTTCATTGGGATTGGACATTTGGTTACCGAGATATCTTTCAAAGAGTACTTGGGAGTAATACAGGTTAACTATTTGAGAGATTTTTGACCAAGGGTACCATAATAAATATCTCAGCCGTCTGTCAACCGATTTGGGTTCTCTAAGCACCAAATGAAAGCTACAATATCCTTGTAAAAGGCCCTGAAATTTTATTTCGATTCGACATTTGATTACTGAGATATCTTACGAAGAGTATTTCAATAAATTCTTTTTACCCTTCTTACACCCATAAGAAGGGAATAAATATCGCTCGAAAAACCGACTTTCTATCCGAGGCCCACAGGGCCGAGTCTCATATACCAATGAACTCAGCTCGACGAACTGAGCAAATGTCTGTATGTATGTGTGTGTGTGTGTGTGTGTGTGTGTATGTGTGTATGTGTTTTTTTTTTTCTTCTAAACCATAGGGGGATAAATCTACTCATCAGACACCCTAACAGGAAGGTTAGGGTAGTGTGGGGTTAAGGCCGTCTTCTACAACGCCGGTAGAAGCCAGGACTACTCTCTCCTCGACCCACTAAAACACATTCCTATGGTCGCCAAACCCTACGTCTCTCCGGAACCACCAAGAAGGTATTGCTTCAGAGAGGGGCTAGTGCATATCGCACCCTCAAGGTTAGCTGCCGTAGCCTAGCAGCAACGAACATCGATGACTCGCTCTGGAGAGTCCATCACGATAGCATGCTGGCGCTTAGCCAGTTTCCCGAGTGGTCCTCGCCACTCCCTTTGTCCTCGGAAGGCGGACAGAGTCAACCCTGCCCGCGCCCTACTGCTGGGCGGACATCAAGAACTGATGCCCACATGCAACCCGATCTGACCTGCCCGCAAAGGAAGGGTATCACTACCCTTCAGGCTCTATCAGATGCATCCGTAGGTTGCAGACAGCAGGGTCTCACCTACCCCGACCCTTTCCGGGGACCCCTTTCCAACCGCGGGCTCAGATCCAACCCAGTAGACTGACGCCACGACAGCACCGGTACCGGGACTTCCTCTCCGCGGCCACTTAATCGCTGTAAGGGTCGATCTCGACCGCAGGGCACCGGTATGACCTACGAAGCCGACTTCGAACCCCTGGACCACCTCTTGTACTGCATCTGGACTAGCCATTCTCCGAGTCCACGCGCCACCTCCTCTGTAGCTCCCAGACGATATGGGTGATAGCCGTTGAAACGGCATTCCAGCTAATTTCATCCCTACACATTCTCTGGACCAAGTTGTCCGGAGTTGTGTCCTCCCCGCATGTGGCAAGCATGCGGTCACGCATTGTGCGAAAACGCGGGCACACGAACAAAACGTGTTCCGCCGTTTCCTCTAAACCATTGCACACTGGGCATTCGGGAGAATCCGCATGCCCGAAACGGTGTAGATACTGTCGGAAGCAACCATGACCTGTAAGAACCTGTGTCAGGTGGAATGTAACTTCCCCATGGCGCCTATTAATCCAACTATCTACCCTCGGTATCAACCTATGGGTCCACCTTCCTTTGGTGGAACTGTCCCACGCGCGCTGCCATTTGACCATAGAGGCCATCCTGACAGTCTTGCGTATGCCTCTTGTGCCGCGCATTTCGAAGCACTCCATGTCCTCACTGACAAGAATGCTGATAGGCACCATACCAGTAATGACACAGAGAGCGTCGTGTGACACGGTACGGTACGCGCTCGCAACCCTCAGGCACATAAGCCTGTAAGTACTTTCCAGCTTCCGTCGGTAGCATTCAGTACTTAGCGCGGTACCCCACATGTGTGTATGTGTGTATGTGTGTGTGTGTGTGTGTGTGTGTGTGTGTATGTGCGTTACAAAATAAAGTCACGCACGTTTCTCAGCCGTCTGTCAACCGATTTGAGTTCTCTTGGAGGCAAATGAAAGCTACTACATCCTAGTAGAACGCTATTGAATTTTTTTTTTCGATTGGACGTTTGGTTACCGAGATATCTCTCGAAGAGTACTTATGAGTCATATATCTAAACTTTTTGAGATTTTTGACCAAGTGTATCATAATAAATATTTCGGCCGTTTGTCAATCGATTTGGGTTCTCTGGGCACCAAATGAAAGCTACAGCATCCAAGTAGATCGCCCAGAAATTTTATTTCGATTGGACATTTGGTTACAGAGATATCTTTCGAAGAGTACTTAGGATTTAAACAACTAAACCTTTTGAGATTTTTGACCAAGTGTATCATAACAAATATCTCAGCCGTCTGTCAACCGATTTTGGTTCTCCTGGCACCAAATGAAAGCTACAACATTCTAGTAGAACCCTAAACAATTTCATTAGGATTGGACATTTGTTTACCGAGATATCTTTTGAAGAGTACTTGGGAGTAATACAGGTTAACTTTTTGAGATATTTTTTACCAAGGGTACCATAATAAATATCTCAGCCGTCTTACAACCGATTTAGGTTCTCTAAGCATCAAATGAAAGTTACAATATCCTTGTAAAAGGTCATGAAATTTTATTTCGATTCGACGTTTGATTATTGAGATATCTTACGAAGAGTGTTTAAAAAAAATGTTTTTTTTTCATTATTTTATTCACTTGTTATCTTGCATTAGTTGTTGAGCAGTCTATGGGAAATTATTTTTCAATAAATAATGCTGACCTCATACAAAGTGTATACTAGCAGGTTATTGTTTTCAACTAAATTATAAATAACAAATTACGAATACACAGGAATTCTATGAAAACTAACAATATGTTAAACGAAAGCTTTGAATTTATTATTATTTATTGTGGGAAAAATGCAAGAACCGGACAGCCAAAATAACTAGCTAATGCCAAAACTGATTAACTTAGTAGATATATCGTTTTTGTCCTTTCTACACCATAACCATGAATACCAAGTGCTTTGGAGCTAAATTAATCGACTGATTAAGAGATATTAGACAAAGTGTATCTCGCTGATTTTCTTACCCATTTGTTAATCGATTCAAGATCTTTTGGCAGTTAACAAAAGATACAATATTCCCGAATTTGTAAGCTATTTTTTAAACATTCCATACAAGATTCTAGGAGGTGTCTGGCATTTCTGGTAGTTTAGTCCATGGTCTATGATGCTATTTTGGAAACCAATCCACTAGATGCCAAATCCACAATATTTTCTAGAACTTTTGGTCAACTACACAAAATAAATATGTTATATACAAATAATACAACAATAGTTTTAATAAGTGTAAGAAGGGTTCTGTTCACCATAGGTGGTATGATATTGTATTGATACATCTCAATACACAATACATCAAGAAGCAAAACGTGTGAGAATTTGGCGAA
>NC_085138.1:246678378-246757661 GCF_035046485.1 Aedes albopictus
GAAAAAAAAAGTTTCAAAATTTCTGAAGTATGCCTGCCAGTGTTGCGAAATGAGCGAGTACTCACACAACTAGTCAAACTCACGAGTGAGTATGAGCAGTACACCTTAAACTCACCGTGAGTATTACTCACATTTGAGTAAGCGCTGTACAACTCACACTCACTCGTGAGTATTGACGTGCAGATACTCACTCACGAGTATGCTTTACTCATATTTATACGGTAATCTAAAATTTATCTAAAGGCTTGGAATCCTATCAAACATTAAAATGGTATGTTTTATTGGGGCGAATGTATTGAATCAGTAGCCAAGGTTGCTTGTCAATAATTCTATTGTTTTTTTTATTCTAGTGAATTGTATCTTACTGGTAGTTCTAAGCGCTCCGTTAAGGGCGGTCCTGATGAGGTCCCCTTTGAGCCCAACAGCTCAACGTGAGGGCTTTTGTTTGAACTCAAACCTCTTGTAGACAGAGATCAATTCCCTGAAATGGCTGTCATCCACATATAACTGGCGTGAAGCCAAAAATTTGGTGCAGGACGTGGTGCTGATTTGAATGGGCGGTTGCATTAAGCTGAAAACAGTGATTTTTTTTTCTGTTAGTGCAGGCGTGACATTCACATATAATTGATTTCAGCGTTGTTTTAAATGGACGAAATGTATTTGCACGCTTGTGCGTCTTGTAAATTTAATAAAGAACACTAAACGCATTGAACAAATCGGCACCAACATTTCAAAAGGGCGTAACTGCATTTGGAAGTAATACCTTCTTTCAAAGCTGTAGGTCGTACTGCCTCCCTTACACTCAAACCACCGTGGTTGTCGGAATGAGGAGAGTTTTTCCCATCTGGTACTTGTTGTGAAAAACATGGAAATCATAACACATGATCCACAGCTTTAAAAGAAGGTGATGATTCCAAAAGCAGTTACGCCCTTTTGAAATTTTGATGTCGAAATGTGTAAACGATCGTTTCTCAAATGCACGATAATTCGTACGATAAAGTTCGCTTCCGCACGTAGCAGATTGAAAGGCAGGCTGAAATTTCGTAAACGAGCCCGTTCGAGCCGGCTTCAAGAACTAACGCTTTCTTCAGGGGGTTGGCAGAGATAGCAATTAAGAAAAAGTAATTTTACGGAATCGTGTGGTGTGCTCGATTGGTAGCCGATTTGACCTGGGATTTGACAGTTCGATAGCAGCAGACCTGCTGCAAAGGCGCATATAGTGCTGAATTAATGCCATTTTAGCTGCTTATTGGTTACCTGGGTGTGATTACTGGCGATGTTACTGGTAGTAATTTGCTCGGCACTTTTTTTTCTTTTTAGGTCCGAGGCTCATATAATTAGGGTGGTCCAACTTTATATGAAAAAAAAAAACAACTAATACTTGAAAAAGCTCATGGGATTCCTTCAGAATTTGTTCCTTTTTTCATTCTTCAATTACTTTACCTAATTTACAGCTCTTTTGTCCACCAGGGCACTGCGTGAGCGATTCCAATTGGAAGCTGTACTTACACTTTGTACAGCTCCTAAATGTATTCTATTATAATTCTACTAGATCGCACTGGATTCCGTTGCGCTGCTTTCACTTTCTACACTATCATGGTAGAATGATGAGCACGAGGATGTTGATGTGTGGCTCTTGTTCCTTTTCCAGTCCGATTGGGTCCATTATGAGTTGCCGTTAGCCGATATCCTGGTGTCCGGGTCCGCTTGGAGCATATTCTCTGAAGAGGGTCAGGTGCCAGCTGCTCTCGGGGGGAAGAGCAACTGACGGAAAATTGCAAGTGCCGGGCTGGGATCGAACCCATGACCATCCACTTATGAAGTGAACGTGTGGCCACTACGCTACGGGCCCTGGCAATTTGTTCCTTTTGTCACCCATAAGTTCCAATAAAGTTTTGTTTCAATTATATCAAGTCTAAGCGCTTTTTTATGAAACATCCAGCAATTTGTGCTGATAGGGCACAAAGTTGTACCGGATTCTAGCAAAAAATTGATAAAAATCAACTATTCGTTTTGCTGGTTTGCTTTGCTGGATGCGTTTAGTGTGTAAGTTTCATGTTCGAAAGTTGAGTACTCAAGTAAATTTACGATTTTTTTGTAAATTTTAACTTACCAACTGATCAAGTGTTTAGTATGAGGAAAAACGTTACTTTTTCTTACGGAATAATAGAACGGACTATTTTTCCGTGCAGAAAAAAACTACAGCTCTTTTAGATTTACAAGGGAGGCGTTACCAGTGTAAAACTTTTTTTCCTTACTTGCCTACTCAAGTAATTTTGAAGCGAAACCACTATTTGTCCATTATATGCCCTATATTTTTGCACAGTAATAGAAACTAGCCACATGGGAAAAAACGATCAAATGTATGCAGAAAAGAAAAGTTTTAAATGTTTGGACCTAGGAGATGCTGTAATTGACCCTACCCCATTTTTAATTTGAAGGTAGGTAAATATATGCCAAACATCTTTATTGAATACCGTAAAGTGACCCGACGTATGCGAAAAAAGTTATACCATTGACAAAGTGTGGTGAAATATAGAGATGTCCTAATTGATGATATTACTTTGCATGCGTAGGTAAACAATAAGAGTTTTTAGCCTATGGTGCCAAAGCTCTCGAGCAGATCCACCTCTCCTCGAAAACTGTGCCTTGTATATAAATAATCACCATTGCAGTACAGAACAAACGAAAACATCATTTCAAACCAACAAAAATAACTTACTCACTAAACTCACCGTGAGTAAAATGAGTAACTCACGCGTGAGTAATGACGTCATACTCTCGCGTGAGTATTACTCACAAGTGAGTAATACTCACGCGAGAGTATGACGTCATTACTCACGCGTGAGTATACTCATACGCGAGTAACTCACAGCGTGAGCATTACTCGCAAATGAGTAAGGTGAGTGAGTATTTTTTACTCGTGAGCATGAGTTTCGCAACACTGATGCCTGCACAGTCGACGTGAAACACGAAAATTGAAGAAATGCACGACTGCAGATAAATTTGGAAGAAACACATTATCATGTACCGATTTTCGTAGATCGGCTGATTTATCTTATCTCTTCAGTTAAGCCACTTTTGAGCGCACCGAAAAGAAAGTTTTTAAACCCGTTTTACTCGAATGCGCAAGCTGTCTTACTGTGTTATTCTCCATGAGACAATTTTCTATGTCTCTGACATAAAAATTGTAAAGAAGGAAGCTTAAGGAGAAACTTTCTTTTTCATTTTGCAGCCTTGGTGGGGCAATGAGAGCGCAAGTCAGTCCAAAGCCGGGGGGTTTAATGGCTGAATAGTCTTTGCTGACCACATAAACGCCATGGGATAGGAAAAGGGTATTTTAAAAGACACGGACAACGTCTTCAGTTTTCGGCTGTACAGACTGTTTTAAACTTAACATTAGACAACGGACAACGGAGCATGCACCAGTGAAAACGGGGAAGAAACTATTCTCACGAAAAGTTTCAACGCCCGGAGCGGGAATCGAACCCTCACCCCATAGCATGGTGCGATTATAAGCTTGGTGACTCTAACCGCACGGCTACGAGGCTCCACAAAATTTGGTGTGGGACTAGGATGTTGGTACAGACTTGACAATATCAAGGCTATTCAGATGCAAAATAATTTAAAGGCTCAATAGTGAATCGCATACCTTCCAAAACCAAAAAACAATAATCCACAAAATGCCAAGCAAGTCATAGAAAGAAAAACCACCCGATTGTTTATTTTGTCAATTATAACAAACGGAAACTTCTACCCTCTCCAACTCGCCAGTCACCCCGGAAAAAATGTTCCTTCAGTTCTGGAAAATATATTATCCTCAATTAAGCTTTTAATCGAATTGTCCGCGTGGTCTTGTAGTACCCCTACTAGGTAAGAATCAGTCATTGCCATACATATTAAATGCTAGACATGACCCCATGGATAACATTTGCATATGTTAGGGGTCATGCACAAATTACGTCACGTTTTAAGGGGGGAGGGGGGTTTAGCATATCGTGACGACCAATACAAAAATTCTTGAGTTTCCATATAAAAGGTGTAACATAGGGTGGAGGGGGGGGGGGATTGAAAAAGGTCAATTTTTTGCGTGACATAATTTGTGTATCATCCCTAAAAGCTTTGCTGATGTGACTTTCCTATTAGGCAATTCTCTCATCTCATGTTTGTCTTCAAAACCTTGTCAAGCTTAGAAAATTGAAGTTAATAAACAATACATTACAAGGTTCGAATTCCCATAGAATGAGATCATTCATTCGCATTGCAACACCATAGGAGATAATATCACATTGGCTGATTACAGTTCAAATGCGAAAAATCTCCCATTTCCCCCTATCCGCAACCCGGGGACGCGCCCTGTTGGATTTCGAAAGCCTCGGAGAATTTACAAACCTTCAATGGCATTTCCATACACTAACCCACCTTGCCCATTAAGGGGTCTGACTGGGCCTATTACCCTCCCTCAGTTTGTAATATTTCACCAACTTGGAATTATATTTTCCCAGCTCACAAATGGCTTCGACAAATGTTCAATATACTATGCAGCAGCATGATCAGTATAACTATATCAGATGACTTGAAGATCTGATTTTTACAGTATTGTTTGCCATTGAGCACTTCCACAGTTATTAACTGAGAGCTTCCTCTGCCAATGACCATTTTGCATGTGTATATCGTGTGGCAGGCACGAAGATACTCTATGCCCAAGGAAGTCAAGGAAATTTCCTTTACGAAAAGATCCTGGACCGACCGGGAATCGAACCCGTCACCCTCAGCATGGTTATGTTGAATACCCGTGCGTTTCCCGCCTCGGTTATATGGGCCTTGAATGTCTCAGCTTTTAATTGATGCAAAAATTTTGAAAATCGGTGGTTGCCATCATGGTGGAAAAAATGTTTTGGTATAAAAATCCAAGATGGCGACCAAAATCAATAAGGTTGACCCAACTTTTTATTGTTGTAAAAAGTAGCTCTATCTTTCCTCTTTTCAACAACAATTCGTTTTGAGGTGGTTTTTTGAGAAACTTTCGAGTTATAACGGTTTAAATGAGTCACCATTTGACCAAAATCGAAGGATCTGCAAAAATGGTTGTGGCTCTAACTAACGGGGGGTCCATCAATTTGAGTAACCAAATACATTTTCCTAACTTTTTTAGCGGGGACTTTCAGAAAATCACCACCTTAAACAATTACGAAGACAAGGTGTAAATAGTGGGCCGGTCTCAGCAAGAATTACACCTATAACTTTTTGGGGCCCAAAAGCCGCTCATAAAATTTCTTGGTTTTATATTTAAAATTTATGTTATTTGGTAAAAATTGCATAAAACGGCTTTGGTCTAATCTTATTTATGTAATCCTATCCAAGAACATACGCACTGAAAAAGTGTATATATGCGTGAAAACTTGATTTTTGCAACAGTGAGCGGCTATTGGGTCATGAGAAGCTAATGGTACACTGACGGTATAAGCAATTTTTCCATCCGGATTCTAAATGGACAATGCCTTATGATGATATCACTTTTGAGCTAGAAGATCATCTGAAATAGTAAGTGCAAAAAAACAGGCTTGGTGGTCTAGTGGCTACCGCTTCTGCTCCGTATGCAGATCCTGGGTTCAATCCGTGGTTCGTCCCTTTCCTTCTACTTTGCATCTTTCTATGTATTTCCTCTCTCCTCTCTACATGTAGGGGTAGGCAGGGCATAATAGGCTCCTAAAGTCCTATCTGCATTCTTGTTTTAAACCACAATTTACGGTACAAGAGTACATATTTACTCATTTTTTGACGTTTTTATTAACCGTAGTTGAAAATATATATTTTTTTATTTTTTTAGTCTTTTGTCTCGTCCCTAGCTTATAACACATACTTTGAGTGATTTTTTTTCCACCGTGTATGTCAGATAGGAACATTTTTGAATTCCCAGTGCGAAAAATGTCAAGCTCCGTCACACAAGGTTGACCTCAAGTGTCAAAGTAGAACTATTTACCATTTTACTTATTTCGAATTTTCTCATTATTCCTTTGTTTTTCAAGTTCGAGTAAAGTACAATTCCGATTAGAATACCATGCTTGATCGTATTATTCAATATAAGCGAGAATTCGTCTCTAATTTTAGGACCCTATTAGCATCATATTCATTCAGTCATCAAGTCCAGTAAATTAAGTAAAACTAATGCGTAATTTAAAAACATACTCTTTATTTGAACCTTAATAGCATTAGCGTCAGCCTACAGTGTATCAAACAATTGTCCGTACATCAATTTTTTGGTCAAAATAATTTTTCATTCAAATGATCATAACTTTTTTATTTATTTATTTACTCCATCTTCGACATAGTCGCACAGATTGTGAAACTTAAACTAAACAAAAAACATAATATTCTAAATTTCTTAACCTATTTTTGAACACAGTTTTCGACATATTAAATTCAAACAACACACTAACATTGTTAAACACTCTTAAACATGACGTAAATGGGTTGTTTTGCCCGTACGTGGTGCTATGAGCAGGAATAGCGAGAAAAGGCACACTTCGAAGTGCTCGGGGAGGAACATATAACGGAATTTCCGCTAGAATTGACGGGCAGGCCATGTTTCCCGAAATGCCGTTAAAAATAAAAAGTAGCTGCAGTTTGACACGCCTCGTCGAAAGAATATCTAAGCCGATTAGCTTGCAGCGATCTGGATAGCATGGAAGGTTTTCTGGGTCTCTCCAATAACTTTTTTATACGTCAATCAAATACGCTGAAATTTTTATCAATCATAAACCATATATTAAAGCTCCATTGGTATAAGGGGATTTTTTTTACATATTACCGAACACTTTGGGCCGAAGGGTCTCCGATTTCAATGAAAATTTCACCAGAGCTAGAGGTCGTGGAAATATGATCATATTTGGAATTCAAAAAAATCATAGTGAACTATTTTCCCGAAAAACGCTAGATAAAATTTCACAATTTTCCAAAATTTTCAAAAATATCCCAAACTTCAAAAAATCATATCTCAAAAACTGTGCATCGTAGAACAAACTTTTTTAGTGAAATCGACGCAAAATCACCTTAGCAATCCGATAAAAATACACTGAGAAAAAAGTTTCACAGAAAATTTTTCACCATAGAGAAAAAACGTTTAAAAATGCTGATAAAAGTACCGTCTGTATCATAGATTATTCTGAACAAAATTTTTCCTAGCGCAGAAATTAATGTTCTTCCTTTCGTTCTTTGACGCCAAAATGGAATCTCTTACCGTTTTAGAGATACAGCCGAAAAACCAACGGCCAGTCGCTATATTTTCATAGGAAGCCATCTACAACAGCAGCCGTTCACCTGTTGCAACATATTTGCTTTGCAACAAGCAAATGACATACGCTAATTGTAACGTAACTTCGACACTAACGTGCATCGGAGTGCACTGACAGCACATATATAGCACTTGAGTGCTTTTTAAATGCATTAAATAGTCATGTTTTGCAATGATTGGGTTTTAAACTTAAATGTGTTTCAAATAACGGGTTTCCAACGAGCTAATGCCACCGGTGAGCGTAAATTACTTATGGCACTCATACCCTACATGTTGTCCATGTCAATTTAAGAAAACAATGAAAATAAAGAAAACTACTAATGGAGAATGGTTACTACTCAGTAAAATGTTTTAAATATTACCCGACGAAAAAAAAATTGCATACGAATTTCTATCTTATTTAACTTAATTTCACATCAAACAATTTCTTGAATGGAATGTTGAACGCAAGCTTCATACTGAGAGCAAGCTGTAAATTTATAAACTAATTGGAAATATGTGTGCGATACGACGAGGTCCTTTTGTTACAGGTTAAATGGTATAACATTTTTAACTGTGTAAGTAACAAAAATGTATAGTTGTGTAGTATTTTTTAATTATAATTCTTTTGCTTCGTTCAGAAATAACGAAAGCATTCTAGAAATTTTCAAAAGATATAGTTAAGGATCCAATATTCCCCATGAAGCTTCGTAAATGCACAGGATGTGAATGAAAATGAGGACGATAGAGGATTTCTTGAAATTAAACATTTACTTGACATCTTAGAGCATTAAACAATTTTAGACAATATTTTAATCATTTGAACCGTGCACCGATTTATTGGTTGATTTGAATATATTATAGGTAGTAGTATGGGTCTGTCATGCTAGTTCTCAAAACTGATGAAGTCTCTTTGGCAACAAACCGTTAGTTAGAAAAAAAAAGTGATGAATTGATCTTACATATCAGTGTTTTTTTTATTAATTAATGTCAAAACTTACTTTAACGGTAATGATCGATCTACCGGCGTACCGCGCTGCCTTAACTGTTGTCAATTCAGTAGCTCTATACCGAGCTCGGTATTAATCTTTGCTAACCATTGCTAAACATTATTATCGTCAGTGTTGGAATTGTGTCGCTTCTTAGAACAGGAAAAGCTCGGTTTGAAGCAACAATGTTCTATAGCGCGTTAAGAAGTTGTAGGCATGGTAAACTCTTGGTTTTGATTTGTTGCCCGTACTAAATAGTACATGTTTTTTATCAGTATTAACGAGATTTTTAACCTTAGGGTAGTTCATCTCGGGACCAACACTTTACTTCCCTTCCGAAGGAAGAACTCACATTTTGTGAGTATGTCGGAAGTGGGATTCGATCCCAGGTTCTCGGCGTGACAGTCACGAGCTTTAACCATCACCAAAAATACGCTGAAATTTTTATCAATCATAAACCATATATTAAAGCTCCATTGGTATATAATTTTGATCGAGATCGAATAAGTTTTCTGAAAATTATAGAACTTTTAGTAAAACTTATAAGATTTTTGAACACATTTTTAAAACATTATATCTCCATATGTACTCGATGAAGCTTCTTCCATTTTTTTTTGTGATGCAGCTTATACCTAAGGTTCTAAGGCTTTTATATACAGCTTCGTTTGAAGTTTTATATTCACTACAAAAAATATGAAAAATCTGTATATGTTCAGCGTGCAATTTGGAAAATTATCATATTTTGATAAATAAAAGTGCCAAGTGTTTTCAACGTTTTTAAACTCTCTTAATGTAATATTTTTATACAGGACCTATTAAACTACATATGAAGAGTAGGTCCTATGTATTTTTCGTTTAGGTAATTTTCATTTTCATTTTCATTTTTCATTTTGCAGCATTTGGTTGGGCAATGAGAGCGCAAGTCAGTTCAAAGCCGATGATAAGGAGGGATAATGGCTGAATAGTCTTTGCTGACCACATAAACGCCATGGGATAGGAAAAGGGTATTTTGGTGTAGGATTAGGGTGTTGGTACAGACTTGACAATATCAATGCTATTCAGATGCAAAATAATTTTAAAGCTCAACAGTGAATCGCATACCTTCCAAAACCAAAAAACAATAATCCACAAAATGCCAAACAAGTCATAGAAAGAAAAAGCGTCCGATTGTTTATTTTGTTCAACAAACGGAAACTTCTACACTCTTCGACTCGCCAGTCACCCCGGAAAAAATGTCCCTTCAGTTCTGGAAAATATATTATTCCCAATTAAGCCTTTAATCGAATTGTCCGCGTGGTCTTGTAGTACCCCTACTAGGTAAGAATCAGTCATTGCCATACATATTAAATGCTAGACATGACCCCATGGATAGCATTTGCATATGTAAAAGCTTTGCTGATGTGACTTTCCTATTAGGCAATTCTCTCATCTCATGTTTGTCTTCAAAACCTTGTCAAGCATAGAAAATTGAAGATGATAAGCAATACATTATAAGATTCGAACCCATAGAATGAGATCATTAAATTTTATTCGCACTACAACACCATAGAAGATAATATCACATTGGCTGATTACAGTACAAATGCGAAAAATCTCCCTTTTCCCCCTATCCGCAACCCGGGGACGCGCCCTGTTGGATTTCGAAAGCCTCGGAGAATATTACAAACCTTCAATGGCATTCTCATACACTAACCCACATTGCCCATTCAGGGGTCTGACTGGGCCTATTATCCTCCCTCAGTTTGTAATATTCTCACCAACTTGGAATTATATTTTCCCGGCACATAAATGACTTAGACAAATGTTCGATGTACTATGCAGCAGCATGATCAGTATAACTATATCAGATGAATTGAAGATCTGATTTTTACAGAATTGTTTGCCATTGATTATACATTCAGCTATTCCAATCATTACTGCAAAGCACATCGGCCACATGCCTGAATTCAAAGCTTCCTGGAAGATATAATCCAAGCCCAGGGTATTTTCCGTTTAGGTAATGCACTTTTATTGGTGGAAAACGCTTGGCAGATTATATGTGCAAAATAAGGTAAATTTTTAAACATCGTTAACTATATAAGCACATTTTTCATATTTTTAGTAGTGAATACAAAACCTCAAAAGTAGCTCCATATGAAAACCTTAGGTATCAGCTGTACCACACAGAAAATTGAAAAAGTTTCATCGAGTACATACTGAGATATAGTGTTTTAAAAATGTGTTCAAAAATCTTATAAGTTTTTCTAAAAGTTCTATAACTTTCAGAAAACTTATTCGATATTGCTCAAAATTTTACCAATGGAGCTTTAATATATGATTCATGATTGGTCAAAATTTTACCATTTTTGATTGACGTATAAAAAAGTTATGAATATTTGAATGAAAAATTATTTTGACCAAAAAATGGATGTACGGACAATTGTTTGATACACTGTAGTTACGGTTTACTTCGTAGATTGGATACTAACAACATTCATGTACCTTTTGCTGATCTTGCTCGGACTGCTTTTCGGAACAAGGCCGGGGAGTTAACTTTGCTCCAATCTTATACAAGAATACCAAAAGCACAAATGTCATTTTTCGCTGACACGCCCATCTTTACCGTAACTTGGGATAGGGGAAGCAAGTGTTGATGTAGCACTTATTTAAGAGACCTCCGACTCAGTGACACTCCCATGAGTACTACGGAGTGGGTGGTTGGGAGATGTATTATGTAGGTCGTGGATTCGCCTGAAAAGCTGGCGATGGACCCACGGCATTGGTTGTTTACTTGGTTAAAATTTTATTTTTTTTGAAAGCCGTCAATCAAGAGATTTTTTCTATTTATTGTTTAAATAGTTATATTTCTGCTCTGTGAGAGGCCCAATCAGAACCGATCCCACCAGGGTCATTGGAACATTTCAATATATGTTCAACACGCGTGAAAAAAAAAGTTGTTGGTCCGAGAAAAAAAAAGCCTCAATTTACATTAAAAAAAAACGCGAAAACAACGAAAAAACATCTCTATTTATTAAAAAAAAATCACGTAAAACTAGTTGAACGAAAATAAAATCAAAAGATATTTTTTCTATTTAATGTGTAAATAAGTATGTTTCGGCTCAGTGCGAGGCACAAGCAGAACCGATCCCTCCAAGGTAGGCCGTCCCTTATTTTGCAAAAATTAGAAATGTTTTAAGTTCGTTAGTGGAAAATGATCGTTTTAGCTAAGAAATGATCGTGTCAAAATTTGAAGTCCGTATCTCAAGGCTAAGTGGTCCCTCAAGGGGCCTAAACTTGTCAAAAATGGTATGAGACCAAAAAAACATGATTTTTTTTTCGACAAAAAAATACGCTATTTTACTAAAACCGGTGATTTTAGGACCCCAAAGGACCAAAAATGTGCTTAGATTTACGATATCTCTACTCGTTTCTGAGTAAAACTACTAAAACAACCGAAAAATCAGCATTTTTACCCATTTTTTTTTTAGATTCCAAAGGAAACCTATCCTATTTTCTCCGGTTTTAGTAAAATAGCGTATTTTTTCGTCAAAAACAATTCATGTTTTTTTGGTCCCATACCATTTTTAACAACTTTAGGCCTCTTGAGGGATCATTTAGCCTTGAGATACGGACTTCGAATTTTGACACGATCATTTCTTAGCTGAAACGATCATTTTCCACTAACGAACTTATAACATTTCTATTTTTTGCAAAATAAGGGACGGCCTACTCCAGCGTCATCAGAACTTTGCAATAAATGTTTAAAACGCGAGGAAAAGAAAAAAAAAATAAACAAAAAATCGCGTTAAACAACGAAAAAAATATTCAAAAAAAAAAATCGACATTAGCTAACATTGCACATAAATTTACGTAAACAACTCAATAAATATTTTTACAACTGAAAAAAATAAAAATTAAAATGTGTTATCTCTTGGCTCCTATCATTGCCGATTCCCTAACCTCAAATCTACCTGTTCAACAAGAATAAAATCTTGAATTTTTGGAGCAAATTAGCTTGTAACTAGTAGAAAATGACGAGAAAAATTGTTATCACCCATTTCCATGTTGATTATAATCATAAATTCATTGCAAATGCAAATTTTAGAGTTGTTGAACAGGTAAAAAGTGAGGTTACCAGACGCCACTGGCTCCTATTACCGCTCATGCATCCATTCACCGCTCATAATGGATCCATTCACCGCTCACTGGATTTTTTTCCATGGAGCCACATAAAATATATATTTATAAAAAACAAAATAACTATGATTTACCACAGTATCGATGATTCATGGTGTTCAGTTCATCCAGTTTTGTCAAAATTAATTTTGAAAATTTAATCTTTTACGGGTTCTACTGTTTTACACCTGTTGAATATTTCTTCCGCAGTGTGCCCTGAACAGTTCCCATGCTGCAATGCAGCGCAGTATGGAAAATATTTTCTTAACCCTCTAATACCCAAATTTTTGATTTTGATCTAAATATCATTTTTCGTCATCTAAAATCGATTTAAGCATGTTTTGGAAGATGATTCTTTTTAATTCTCGATTTCGTGAATTTCAGTTTTTGATTTTTCTAATTTTTGTTTTTGAACATCCCCACAGTTTTATATTTTTCCTGGAAGCCAATTTGGGGAACGGATTTTTTGAGATGAAAACATTTTGAGATTTTATGATTATTGCTAAAATATTATTATCTTAAATTTTTTTCACAGAAAATTTTATTTTCCGTGTAATTTTAAGGAAAATAATTTTAGAGTGTATTCGATTCCCGTAAACTATTAAACAAGGATAGAATGATTTGGGAAAAATTTAAAATATGTTAATTGTAGCGATTCAATACAAAATAAACAACGACTTCTAAAAGGTGACTAAAACATCAATTTTTCAATGATTTTTAAAAAATGTAAATACGCTTTAAAATACACCAAAAACCATTTTGAGATATACAGTCCTAAATATCAGCCAAAAATATAAAAAATTTGATTTTCCACGAAACAAAAATTACAAAAATGCTCAAACTATACCCCGTCTAAAGGCGGGATTGGGTATTAGAGGGTTAAGAACGTGATTTCAGATACATCCAATGAAATGAAAGTTTTTTTAATGTGACAGCATGTTACATTCTTTTTTGTTACGATACTTTACTAAAATTTGATAATTTTTGAATGATTGACCCAAAATGAGCAGTGAATGGCGACCTCACGGTACCATTCGTTTTTGATTCTAGCAATGGCTATGAATATGAACATATTTATGCACATGAGTTGAAAATTTAGAGAAGAGGGAGGAAGTCGATAGAAATATACAAAGTAGGAGGGAAGGAACGGTTTTGGTATTGAACCCAAGACCTTCTGTAAACGATTCAGAAACGGTAGCCACTAGATCACGAAGCCCGTCTACGGTAAAAGGCAAAAAAACATGGCAAGAAAGAAAATCCTCGAGAAAAATCAAAAGTCAAAATAAGTTGCAATTGCTGAACTTTGTTATGAAGGTATGTACAATGTAATCCGACGCTTGTGAAAAAAGTTATTCGCCTGGTAACTTAGGCCAAAAATTGAGATTTTTTTATTGATGTTCTTCTTTTACATGTTAAATGTTAAGCACCACCAGGCAATCTGTACGTTGTAACTTTTCTTT
The DNA here is from genome assembly GCF_035046485.1 of Aedes albopictus. Taxonomy (NCBI): domain Eukaryota; kingdom Metazoa; phylum Arthropoda; class Insecta; order Diptera; family Culicidae; genus Aedes; species Aedes albopictus. The sequence goes on from NC_085138.1 coordinate 246,692,256, forward strand.
CACAAGTGTCGGATCACTAGTCTTCGGCAAAGTTTTTTGGCATATCCTAGGCTATACTTCAACGTCATTAGCTAAATCGTTTTAGACGAAAAATTTCAATTTATGAGAAAAGTGCAAAAAAGCACATTTTCCTATACAAAAATCCATACAAATTTCAATAGCAATGCGAAATACGGGGAAACAACCAATCGTTCCCAAATTTTGCACAGTTGCTTTGGACGCTAAAAGGAATCTAAAAAGCTTTTGTTCCGAAAAATCGACTTTGTTGACCCAGTCTAATGTACATACTCTATAGAGCCCGAGATGAACCAGCCCTGGGCTGAAAATCTCGTTAATAAAGATAATAATAAACTCTATAGAGCAAATAGGCATATGGGTCATTCCACGCCAAGTGACCGACCGCTTGCAATCGACCATCACGGATTTGAACCAAATTTGGCTGAAACATTTGTTTAGATGGAAAAAGAGAAAAACAAAATTTTGGTGCCGAGTGAATCACCCCTCGCCCGTTGCAGCACCCCTCGTTTTGGCCGATATGAAAATTATGCTCTCTTTCTTTTATTTTTATCATTGAAACGATTGGACATACACATTTTCGACATTCAGCTTTTTTGAAGGTAATCGTTCGGGGAATCCAGAAAAAATATTATTTTTTGATACGGTGTTGCCAGATATCATATTTTTCAATTTTAAAACTCAAAATTGATTTTTCTCAAAATACGTAAATTTTGATTTTAAAAATTTTGACTCCATCGTGTTTATCTGACGTTTTTCGATCGAAAAAGCTTAACTCCCCAAAGTAATTTGCGTCGTTCCTGAAATATAGCGTTTTAAAGAAAAGATATTCAATTTTTTCATGTAAAATATCATATAAAATTAGGTGCAGTTTATAAATTTCGTAAAAAAACATAGTTTGATGCCATGTAAAGACGTTTTGTGCTGATTTGAACAATATCGAGTATTAAAAGGATAAAAAAATGTGACAGTGTTGCCAGTTTACCTATTTTTATTATACCATGTAACCTAACCTTCAAGTGTTTGACAATGTACAGGTTATTCTGAAAAATCGCACCATGTGTGTTGTAAGATGTGTGAGTAAGATAAAAACAATACACATCTTCTGCTCTAACAACCTTGTTGGTGATCTTTTCTTCACAGACAAACAGACGTAACACCCCAATCAACAAGATTTGTTTCAAAGCCAGTAACATCAACCCACAGTGGTGCGAGGGCGGTCGAAACCTAAAAAATGAAAATGCTTTTCACGTAGATATAATATTTTTGTCAGATTCCTAAATATTTCAACTGTAGAAATCCAAAATTTCAGATCGATTCATTGAAATTTGAATTTTTGACAGCCTCCTGAACGGACTGTGGTTATGACCTTCATACAAAATCTATAATGTTTATTCACAGCTATGCCAGTGTCCCGTGCTTTAATAAACGCATGAACTATAATAGTTGCTTTGAAAGCTTTGTTCGTAGATATGTGAAGATCATCTGTATGGCATTTTAGTTGTAAAAAAGCTGCCTAAAAATGAGTTATCCTTCGATATTCTTGAAAATTACCCATTTTTGAGTCAAAATTGATCTAAAACTATAGTAGGACGTGCGCGCCCGCGATGTGGTTGTGCGATTTTGTAAGCCTAAGACCAATGCTTTCGATTGGTGTATGATTTATTTTGTTAAAACTTGCGATAGATTTCATGATTTTCGTATGTTTTTGAGGATTTTGGGTAAGAGGTTTTGGCTGGTTTTTGTTCAGCAACGCACCACTGTACAACCTTAGTGCAATGTATTCACTGTCCGTATTATAGACGATAGAACACAATTGATTCTTCTTTGAAACCCAAAAAGCGCAGATTCTAAATCGATATGCAACTTAAATGAGAGGAAATAATAAATAAATAAAAAAAAAAGATTTTGTCCAGACTCGAACGATGGATACTGGGAGTATTAACTACTCACCTAACATATTACACCAAACGCTCTGTGAGAGAATTGCTGCTCAACACACCATAAAAGTTACTTTTTACTTTATTGCACCTTCTTTGTCACAAGTTAAAGAACTGTCAAAATGAAAAAAGCGCAATTTGTTCGCAACACATTTGGAACATAATCTGGACAAACAAACCGGAGTTAGATGTGTCATGACTGTAACTTGGCACATTTAAGGACAACGTATTTGGAGTACATTGCTCAAAATTTCTAGAGCACCGTTTTTTAGAACCGTTGAACGGATTTGGATTAAAATGCATCACGCTGTTGACAACAACTGAACAATTAGCGTGACGCATTTTCATCCAAATCCGTTCAACGGTTCTAAAAAACGGTGCTCTAGAAATTTTGAACTATGTACTCCAAATACCTTGTCCTTAATGCAAGCCAACTGGTTTATCACTTGTGAGGAATATGCAAGCTCCGCATCCACGAATCGATGTCAAGCACGAGATATTTGATGATTTCTATGAAACAAAGCCGGAACTTATATCGAAATGACATTTTCAGCACTGTTGTTCATAAATACACACTTAAAATGTTATCCTGAATATATTTTACGTCAGTGTTGCCAAATGAACTAAACGTAAATGAAAAAAATAAAATACTTTTGGCTTGTTAATTAGATTTTATACTGAAGTTCTCATAAAATTAAGATTTCTACAATAAATATAACATATTTGGCAGCACTTCCGTTCAGATGATGTTTAACCCTCTAATACCCAATCCCGCCTTTAGACGGGGTATAGTTTGAGCATTTCTGTAATTTTTGTGTCGTGGAAAATCTTTTTTTTATATATTTTTGGCAAATATTTAGGACTGTTCTGTATACCTCAAAATAGTTTTTGGTGTATTTTAAAGCGTATTTACATTTTTTTTAAGTAATTGAAAAAATTATGTTTAAGTCACCTTTTAGAAGTCATTGTTTATTTTGTATTGAATCGCTACAATTAACATATTTCAAATTTTTCCCAAATCATACTATCATGGTTTAATAGTTTAAGGGAATCGAATACACTCCAAAATTATTTTCCATAAAATTACACGGAAAATAAAATTTCCAGTGAAAATTTTAAAATAATAATATTTCAACAATAATCATAAAATCCCAAAATGTTTTCATCTCAAAAAATCCGTACCCCAAATTGGCTTCCAGGAAAAATATAAAAGTGTGGGGATGTTCAAAAATAAAAATAAGAAAAATCAAAAATTGAAATTCACAAAATCGAGAATTAAAAAGAATCATCTTCCAAAACATGTTTAAATCGATTTTAGATGACGAAAAATGTTATTTAGATCAAAATCAAAAATTTGGGTATTAGAGGGTAAAATGAAAGACACGGACAACGTCTTCAGCTTTCGGCTGTACAGACTGTTTTAAACTTAACATTAGACAACGGACAATGGAGCATGCACCAGTGGAAGCGGGGAAGAAACTATTCTCACGAAAAGTTTCAACGCCCGAAGCGGGAATCGAACCCTCACCCCATAGCATGGTGCGATTATAAGCTTGGTGACCCTAACCGCACGGCTACGAGGCTCCACGAAATAGATGAAATTTGTTTAGAATTGATGATCTCAATAGATACATTTTTGGTTCAACAGGTTATGCTAACCCATTACGATAGACTCATAATTGATGAACTGGCAACACTGCCACATGTTTTTTAATCCTTTGAATACTCGATATTGTTCAAATCAGCACAAAACGTCTTTACATGGCATCAAACAATATTTTTCTACGAAATTATCAACTGCACCTGATTTTATATGATATTTTATATGAAAACAATGAATATCTTTTCTTAAAAACGCTATATCTCAGGAACGACGCAAATTACTTTGGGGAGTTAAGCTTTTTCGATCGAAAAACGTCAGATAAACACGATGGAATTAAAATTTTTTAAATCAAAATATACGAAATTTTGAGAAAAATCGATTTTGAGTTATAAAATTGAAAAATATGGTATCTGGCAACACTGTATCAAAAAAATAAAACTTTTTTCTGGATTTCCTGAACGATTTCCTTCATAAAAGCTGAATGTCGAAAATGTGTATGTCCTATTGTTTCAATGATAAAAATAAAAGAAAGAGAGCATAATTTTCATATCGGCCAAAACGAGGGGTGCTGCTACGGGCCGAGGGGTGATCCGATCGGCACCAAAATTTGGATTTTTCTTTTTCCACCTAAACAAATGTTTCAGCTAAATTTGGTTCAAATCCGTGATGGTCGATTGCAAGTTTTTACATTTTCTCGGTCACTTCATATGGAATGACCCATATGTATGTAGGACCTGCTACTGCAGGTGATAAGCGAAACAATTGTTTTACAAAAATAACAATTGAGTTCCTTAGGGGTATTCGGATTATTTTATAATCGGATTCTCCGCCCAAAAATTAGTCGAAATCCAAAATTTCATAGTTTTTAGAGTTCGGGAACTATTTTTAAAATGAATTTAAAGTTTGTATGGGGATTTTTTTTTGTTCGGGTCGAACTGTCACTTTATCGATTGAGCTGTCATTCTATCCACGAAAATTAAAACTGTTTTGTTAATTTAACCATCAAAACAAAGGTTTTGAAATCCAATAAAATCACGTTATACTCAAAAAGTGAGCTCTTTCGATTAGGCTATAGAAAAAAAAACAATATTTTATTCACTTAACAACCCAATTAGGCCAACCGAGGGAGCGGGACATTTGGCATAAAGTCATTTGGCATAAGGTCGTTTAGCATAAGGTCACTTGGCATATAAAGTCATTTGGCATAACGGTCATTTGGCATAATGGACATTTGGCATAACCGAAATGCACCCTTCTTTATTATGCCAAGTGTCCATTATGCCAAATGACCGTTATGCCAAAATGACTTTATGCCATGTGACATTATGCCAAACGGCCTTATGCCAAATGACTTTATGCCAAATGACACAGACCCGCCAACCGATAATATGTCAAACAGCTGGAGCGGAAGATCGGTCATTACAGAAAATAATGGCATAATGCATCATTATTTGTATGCCAAATATCGGTTATGCCTAACGAATTTATGCTATAAGACTCTAAACAAATGGCATAAATCCCTAAAGTAGCATTATACGAAACGGGAAAATCCCATAGTTACTTTTTTAATATTAGCCAACTCATCAGCTAAAAATAAAGTGCTACTCACATTTTCAGTCTCCACGGTGACTTCCATTACTTCATCCGCGCTACTTTCGGTGGTGTCGATCGTAGTTGGAGTGATTTTTCGATGTGTTGGGCTAAGGTAGATATCCTCCTTAGCCTTACGCTTTGGGCTAGTGTGCTTGGAATGATAGCCACCGTTTTCTTCCGGAAATTCCTCTTGATCTGATATGTCGGAAGCCGTGTCATTCGACATTTGTCTGCTATGTTGCGAGAAAACTTTTTCCGAGTATTGTTTCTCAAATTCGGCAACTTTCTCCTCAAAATATGTCCGCAAATCGTCCATCTCCTGAGTATGGCGAGCCTCCAACTCGCTTTTAAGGTCTTTGAGGTCTTCGATGTCAACGGATCCACTTGTCACGTTGGATAACAATTGTCTCAGTCGGCTCACTTCTGTTTCATGCTCGTTTTTCTCTGTGACGAGCCGTTCTTGGATAATTTTGAGTTCATCTTCACAAGTTGTCTTCGTTTTGTCCATTTCTTGCTGCAAGTAGTCGTCAAATTTCCCTTGTACCATGTTGAAAAGCCTCAACTCATCTGGTGACAGATATTTTCTGAACTGCTCCAGCTGCTTGCTGATTGCGGTGGGAATGTGAAGAGGGTTTTGTTCAGAATAATCTATGTCTAAATTTAAATCCAACTGACGTTCCCGCGAATTTCTGTTCGATCGTTCCTCATACATATCGGGAAAGTCTGACAGGGCATCGTCTGTTTCGCTGACTAATTCCATAGAAATTTCAGATATTCTCTGCCCGGTACTTTCCTGATCTCGCATCCAATGTGGTCTCTGTCTGATTGTTTCGGCATTTTCAGCCAGCTGCTTGGTGAGACGATTGACTTCCGCCACTAATTTGATGCTTTCCAATCGTTCTTGTTCTCGTGCTTGATTGGTTTCTTGTAGCTTTTCGGCAAGCGTTACAATCCATTGATTTTGATCGGCGACTTTTTGGAGAAGTTCTTTTTTGGATACTGTTTCATCGTTCAGGGGTCTGTACTCGGTCGAGTTGGTAGTTAGGCTACTGGAATCGCTAGATCTTTGTGGATCTTTTAGAGATTCTAAACGAGCTTCCTTTAAAGAATCTCTTGTAGAATAAGCTTCTAGCATTATGTCTTTTGTAGCAATAATTTCCTGAAGCTGCTTTATCTCGTTGTTCATTGCTTGAAACATGTTCAAGCTCACAACACTGTCCAAATCGGTGCTCTTGTTTATACTTAATGAATCAGGAATATTTTCTTTGTTATCCTCATAAATAGTACTTTCTATGCTGAGTTGATTTCTTAGAATTTTCTCTTCGAGTATCTTGCGCATTTCCTTACCCTTTTCCACCACAGCTAGAGGTTTTGACTGTTCGTCATCCGTGTTTGGACGGTTTTCCGAATGGTTAGAGTTAGTCAATGTTTGCTCCGACTCCTCAGAAATATCCTCCAACGCTTCCTTAACGTCAGTAATCTTTTCCATTTGTTTGACAACAGCAGGTTTGTTTCCTTCGAATTTGTCGGTGGGCACATCTAATTCTTCATGCTGCGATTTTACTTCTTCAAAGGATTTACTTGAATTAAGTATTTTCTCCCTCAAATCACTAGAATGATTACTATCTGTTGAATCTTTTTTGGATTGATGAACTTCTGACATAACCGACTCGTTAACTGCTGATACATCAACTGAAGCATTTGACATCAACATTTCTTCAATAGAATTATCTTCTTCAACACTTGAATCATGCATATCTATTGATTTTTCTTCACATAATTTCACTATTCCAAGACTGGAAAATTGAGGCTCAACTTCAGGTTTTTTGCTCCTATTTTCCATTTCCACACTTTTGCTTCTTAACTGTATTGATGACACTTTTGGAAGAGATGCTTCCTTATCACTATCAGATGGTTTAGGAGCAGCATCACTTTGAGAACTGTGATCGTTGTTATCACTCATTATACGATCGCTCTCCGTATCTCGGGCAAGCTCCGAGATATCATTAGTTGTACTATAACTGTTATCTCCACTGTTATCAAGCACATTCGGTTGTTTCTGAAGCTTTTTCAACGATTTCAAACTAACTTTACTATTATTTATTAACACCACATCTTCGTTCAGGGGAGATAATTCTTTTTTTGATTCAAACTCTTTTTGAACGGAGCTTTGCTTCAACTGAGATTCATCCTTCGTTAGATCACTTTCTGGTACATCTTCTGTAGATTCAACATCATCCAACAACACGCCCATAGACCCAACATCGGGATTTTGTTGCAACAGTTTCTTTTTATCGTCGAGATTCACTTTATTATCTTCACCTTTTGGGTCAGTACTTTCACTAAATGATTGAAAATGTTGAGCAATTTCATCACCCGAGAGTTGCAACTCATCGATGTCGAACGTCTTCCCGAATGACCCACCAGGCGGTGGTTCATCGTCAATATCGAACAACTGCCTTTTTCTGTCGGTAGCAGGTTTTCCCTTGTCCAATGGCCGTTGTTGCGCATTTTCGGCGGGACCTACGCTCAGGGCAAGGTTTTCGGAAATGCTACCACCGCTGGCGTCATTATCCTGTGTGCTTTCATCGTCTGGAATATCTATTTCCTCCATAATCTCTAGGCTGTCTTCATTGTTGCTGCTGCCACCGCCGGTGCTAGCGCTGCTGACACTGAGACTACTTCCGATAATGTCCTCCTCTAACTTGAACCGAACAAACGGCTCTGAGCGACCTGTGAGTGAGGCGGGTGATTTGTTGGGGCCAAGGTTTGAAGAGTTTGAAAGCTGCGGCAGGTTTGGTGGCACCTGAAAAGGTTAAACAGAAACGGTGGCATGAGTATTTATCGTATTTATAGACTATGGAATGGGTTTTTGGAGAAACATTTAGAAATGGCATAATGGGTTTTGATTCTTTCCACGGAAGCATCGTTAATATGCCCATATCCACTCTTCCGTCCTGACTACATAAAAGATGGTATACTATAGAAATGAGAAATAATTACTACAATGTTGTGATAGACTCTTTTTAAATATTGCTGCAGAATAGAGGTTATAAAAACTTATTTTTTATATGTCCTGAGAAGTAGCTGCAATGGTAAATCATTCTAGGGCTTAAGGTGAATATATAACAAAGCCAAACTTCGAATTTTCAAAAGCACAAATCTGAAGAACCGAGGGTTGCTTTACGCTGAAAAGTTGATCGATTGGTCACCACCAGCGGGTCACCAATTGATCAAATTTTCAGCGCAATCCGTCTTTTGGTTCCTCAGATTTGTGCTCTTGAAAATTTGAGGTGTGGCTTCGTTATATATTCACCTTAAAAGCTAGGCAAAAATAAAATCTGTAAAAATAGTATATCCTTCCCATTTGCGTTAAACTGTTTGAAGTTACAAGGTGCAAGACTGCAACAGATTTCATACACTTTCACCCAAAAGGTTAAGGTCATACCCTATTAACGATTATTATCTTCAAACCCATATCTCTACAATGGAACGCAAGTAGAAAAGTTTATTAAATTAAAATACACATAAATAAAAAATAAAAAACAAAAACGTTTCTTGCATAGGAAAACTGTAGTCCAATTTATTCTTTTTTTTTTATTTTTTTTTAATGTGAAGAATTAGCATTAGTCGAAATTCACAAAAAAGGAAAAAAAAACAAAATACAAAATTGGTCAAACATCTAAATTAGCAACTCATGCAAAATATTTCGTTTTGCAGAATCGAATTTGATAGTGCGATTTATGTTAGGTACGATATTTCCCATTTAAGTCACCCTCCAAAAGTTGCATGCAAGTTTTCTTACTAACATAAAATGCATCAATTTTTCATATTTGATTTGGTAAAACAAAATATTTTGCATAAGCCGTTAGTTTAGATGTTAATTGGTCAATTTACCCTTTCATTGCTTAAAAAAATTTGTCCATGCTTAATGGCTTGCAATCAAAAAAGCCCAAAATCGCATATTTTGCCCTATAAATTGAGGTAGGTATAGCTCAAAATTGTGATGTGCTGGAACAAATCTGAGCCCGGATTCGGATTCAGCGGCCCAAAATCTGTCGGAGATACATAAGTTTGCTCTTGAGACAAAAAAATGTTGCACTGTGTAATTTAACCCTTTTTTCATGGTAGATGATCAACTTTAAACTACTCATACAAATAAAGGATTCAAATTCATCGACTCATTTTTGTAATAGAGCATAATATAATTTGACCAAGGTTGGTATTTTTCTTTGTTATCCTAGTCAATTTTGAATATACCGAAAACTAAACATTAATTTTAATAAAGAATAATACTAGCATTCCTTGACTTTTGTGGAGCGGACCTGGTGTGATGGTTAGAACACTTGACTATCACGCCGAGGACCTGGGATCGAATCCCACTCCCGACAAACTCGCAAAGTGTGAGTTCTTCCTTCGGAAGGGAAGTAAAGCGTGGGTCCCGAGATGAACTAGCCAAGGGCTAAAAATCTCGTTAATACAGATAAAAAAAAAAAAAAAAAATTCCTTGACTTTCAAGCGATAAAACAACACTAGGATCATCAGTGATCCATTGGGAACAAAACAACCTTTTTGATCCTTCCTGTTTTAACCTGTTCGCACTTTTGTGTACATCCGAGAAATTTGCCGAAGGTAGTGGTGTTTTATATAACAACTTTATCATTTCGTGTAATGTGATTTATTTAAGTTTCAGATGAATTTTGTATAATATATATTATACCATATTGGTTGGATGACCTTATTAGCCCTCTATACAAGAAAGAGCATCGACTGGAGTGCGCGAACTACAGAAATAACATTTCTCAATTTAAATTTTGTCCGGAATTCTGTTTCACAGGCTGAGGCCGATTGAGGAGTCCTTCGTCGGGGAACACCAAGGTGGTTTTCGTGACAGCCGATCAACGACGGATCAGATGTTCACCCTGCGGCAGATTCTCGATAAATTTCGGGAGTACAACTTGCAGACCCATCATTTGGAAATTGTATCAAATATATAAAGAGGAGCGGACCTGGTGTGATGGTTAGAACACTTGACTATCGCGCCGAGGACCTGGGATCGAATCCCACTCCCGACAAACTCACAAAATGTGGGTTCTTCCTTCGGAAGGGAAGTAAAGCGTGGGTCCCGAGATGAATTAGCCTAGGGCTAAAAACCTCGTTAATACAGATAAAAAAAGGTATAGAAAAAGATGGATATAGTGAAGCGAATAAATCACGGCAGACTGCGGTGGGCTGGGCATGTAGCTCATATTGCCAGAGAAACGACAAGCTAAAATCATATTCAGTAGAGAATCAGGAAGAGGTCGGCGGCTTCGTGGAAGACGGCGCACACGTTAGCTTTTTGCAGTTGAGGAGGACCTAAAGACTTTAAACGTTCAAGGCGACTAGAAGCGATTGGCGGTGAGTCTACGCCGAGTCGCCGAATGAAGTATCTGCTTCCACTGGTCCTGGAAGCAGATACTTTATTCGGCGTAGACTCACCGCTACGAGTTGTAGCCCATCAAATATCAAGTAAGTATATTGTACCAGAAAATGTCCACTGATTAGAGGTGAACCTTTACGTTTTATAACTTGTGATTATCACCGGAAGGTCGACAAGTTTTGTTAAATGTTACAGAAGGGCACAATAGATAGTGTCAGTTTAGATGAAAACTATCTATTTGAAGTCAATTTTTAGAGCATTTCCTCCGGATAGTGTGCGCCGTACAATGAGAAGACCAAGAACCGTTTAGTACAATGATGCCTGATGATTGCTTGAGCATTAAAACGGTAAACAATTTGCATTTGACTTACAACTTAATAAGAACATTGAAAGCATACTAAGATATAATGAACAGTTTAAGATTATAAAGTATTGTAAAAACCACAAAAAATAATGAAAGAAACTAAAAGATATATTAACATTCTAGGGCTGTTACAAAAGTGCCGATTTAGAAACCGCAAAATCCGCGCCAAGCCATTTGAAATCCGAAGTCATCAAATCCGCGCCATACACAACATATGGTTTTGATGACTCAAACTCATAAAAAGCCAAAAATTGTTCACTGAAAATCAACTATTCTTGACATTCTTTAAGTATTCTGCAAAAAATCTTCCATAAATTTTAGCAAGGAACTCTTTACTCTTTAATGACTGTGCCCTCCGCCCCTCTCAGCGAGTGCTCTGATTGGAAATCATTGTTTTTCCATGGAATTCTCTAAAAATACAAATACAAATAAAATCTCCAGGACGTCTTATCCGATCTTTCGGTTTTGATTTCTTATGACACACGAAATCTATAAAACCAATGATTTTCTTTACGATATTCTCTTAAATTTGCCAACAGAATTCAACCAAATTATTCACCAAAATATTCGGCAGACTTTTTTTTGCAAATTCAAAAAAAAGCTGTCAGAATCCCCTTTTTTTTTTGGTTTTTATTAATGTATGTTTTAACATTAACTAATTCTACACTTCAGAGAATCACCAAGAAATTCAGAATTCTTGCCATGATTCAATGTTTTTTTCGAACCTCAGGCATTATTCGATAAGTTCCGTCCAAAATGTTAGCCAAAAATGGATTTTGGGGTTAGGACAGAAATTAATTCAATATTTAAACTAAGAAATTCAGAAGAGGATCGTCTCAGTTTTAATCAGGCTTGATAATCCTCCTCGAAATCAAAAGAGTTTTGCAACATGCTCTAGAGCGGTGTTTTGCTTTTGCCTCGTCGCGAGTGAGCGAACGAACCACAAACCGAGAGGCAATGAAAACTGAGCGAGGAAGAGGGGAACGAAAAAAGAGCCGATGATTATTTCGGGTTTTTGAGTGCGATTTTCGCCTCGATAGTCTTTCTTTGTATGGGAGTGGAACTCGCGAGAGCTTTTTGAGTGTGAGTGGACGTGAGAATCACAACAAGCAATTATGAGTGTTGGACGGACTCCTCGCTGCGCGGCAAACTCGCGCTCGGTGCTGTTGAGGATTTGCGTTGTGATTTCTGAGTTTTATTTTCACTCATCAGAAAATCGCCAAAATCGCTTCCTCATTTTCTCGCGAGGGAGTTTCTGTCAAGCCTGGTTTTAGTGAGCGTTTAGAGTAGTGCAACTTATCTAGCATTCCAAGCTAGGGACTATTATCAAGTAACAATTCAAAGTCATAAATAAGCATGCCTGCTGAATTATTGCTTAATTGTAACATTTTCAGCTGAAGAAAACAAAATGCTGAATAATGAGCTGAAAAGATGCTATTTACAATGTAAATAAACGAACATGCTACATTTGGTACTTGGTGGTAGCGAGCCACTTGGGCAGCGGCCGATATTTTGGGCACTTTTCGCTATAACTCGGTCAATTTCAAACCAATTTACTTCAAAGTTTATACACGGCTAGATACTATACGTATCTCACCGCGTTGTTAACAGAAAAGTGCCCAAAATAGGAGCCCTGCCAAGATGCTTCCACTTCCCTACGTGAACAACGATTTAACTATAAACATAACAAACGTCAATTATTTTTGCTTGCTCGATTTGCCTATACAGTCAGATTTTTTTTACGTGGGGGATACGTACCGCGTAAAAAAAACTCAGTTCAAAATTCAAAAAACCGCGTAAAAAGTCTCACCATTTCTCGACGAATCATGCAAAAATAAGACGATGAAGTTTTTTTGTATGGAGTTTTCAATTACGCGGCCGCGTGAAAAAAGACCTGACTGTATTAGCTTTAACGTTAGCTAAATAAAAATTTATTTCTTGTTCACGTAAAAAACCATTCCACAGTTTCCAATAGCTGTATTGTAGCTTACATAAGTCGAATAAATGCTTTTGATTGTTAATACTTCAGCTATTGTGGATACGTTTAATAATGGTTCAACAGTAAACTACATAAGGCTGAAACCAGGCCGCCATTTACCTGCCATAAAACCTGGGATTTTAAATTGTTCTTGCTTTTTCGCTAGAAAATGATAAAAAAGGATGAAAACCACTTTGGTTGGGTTACATTGATGGACCCCTTGCTTGCCAAGGAGCTGAGAAGGTGACAAAAGTTGCGACACAGCTGTGGTTGCGAACACAGCGAAAATCGCGATTTAATAATAAAATTTAAAATAGCGGCCAAATCCCAGATGGCTTCCAAAAAATGTTCAACTTCAAATGGAAGGTGTTCATAGAAATGTGAAATTTTACACATGTTACAACATGAATTTTCGAGATATGACGCGATGAATTAGGTGCAATTTGATGAAAAATCGTCATTTTTGTCACCTTCTCAGCTTCTTGGCAAGCAAGGAGTCCATCAATGTAATTCAACCAAAGTGGTTTTTATTCTTTTTGATCATTTTCTAGCGAATATGAGCATGAGCATGAGCATAGATGACCGCACAATTCGTAGTTGCTACTCCGTGATTGACCAGAGCAATCGAAATTGCACAAGGAACCAATGAATAGGGCTTGGGACTAGCTTACTATTCTCAATGTGCACAGTTCGAGAGCTCTCAACTTTATTAAGGTCAATAACGGCGCCGGCCACGTCCTTACGGTCATCGAGGAAGGGAAGGAATGTTAGTAAGACAAACGTTGTTAAAAAGACCGCGAATCGCTGCATCTCCACGTTTGTCTCAGGAAGGATTTTTTGTTAGAAGGGTAAGGTACATTGTCAGTCCGGGAGTCACCTATGGTTGGTGATATGATTTGACAATGGATCAATGTACACAAACCGCCGTTAACAACCGACCACTTTTCGACGCAAAAACTAGCCAAAAAGAAAATTCTATCGCGCGTCTCCACTCCACTAGGGAGCAGAAATCTTTAGTCTATTCCACACAGAAATACACTAAACGCGACTCACTTGTCGGCGCCCGGATTTTTTCTCGACCGGCGAGCCCGAACTAACACTTTTCACTCTTTTGTGTGAATGCAAAAAATGAAAGAAAATAGTCCTGTTCAACGACGCAGGTTGAACTTGCTCGAAGTTGCTGCATCTTGCTCTTACCCATTTGTCATCAAACTTGCATCAAACTTGCTCCATCCCGCTCTTTCCCGTTTGTTGACAAATGGGTAAGAGTAGGATGCAGCAACTTCGAGCAAGTTCAACCTGCGTCGTTGAACAGGACTATTTATTATCAACTTAAAGTGTATTGGGAACTAGCGCCGACGGGAAGCGAAAAATTCGAGACCGACTCAATCCACGACGCGTCCACCGAACACTGAATTCGACCGCGTCGATTTTATTCTTTCTCGTTCACACTGCAGCGCGATGGGAAGCGAAAAATCCGGAACCGACTCGACCCGCGACGCATCCACCGCACACTCTTTATTATGTCCGAAGGTAAGAATAGAAAATATATCTTGGGAAGAATGTTGTTTCGGTTGTTTCAATGTGTAACAGAACAGAACAAGTACAAGCTACGAATGATCCAGAACTGAGTCTAGACTATGTAGAATGTTTACGTATCTACTGGTTTGTTTAGCACCTCAAGATTCCGAAAATGACCCGTGATACACGTTTAGACTTGTTGGATTGGGCAACATTGATATCACAGCGCAACATTTTTTTGTCTCAAGAGCAAACTTATGTGTCTCATTTTCTAGCGAATATGCAAGAAAAAAATTAAAATCCCAGACTTTATGTAAATGGCGGCCTCTGGTTTCAGCGAAAATTACCCATAAAGGAAATTATGCTTTATTTGATCGATTATAACCCTGCGATTGACGGCTTAAAGTGATGATAATAGGGCAGTTATTTAGTATTAAATATTAAAAATTGATGTTCGTGACAGACTAGTGCTAAATATTTGAAACATATGCTATTTTTCGTAGCAATTTTAAATTTTGTAGTTGTCTTCACAATATTTTTTGGCAAACATTTTCAATCTTCCATAATATTAATATTAATTTTTCATAGCTTCGAGAACATGTTTTGCTCTAAGCGGCCGATTTTGCAATTCAAGCAACAATCGATTGAAGTTTACTTCGCATCTGTAACTTACCGCGGAAACACAAGTTGTTTGCTAAACAATTCCATTATTCCAAATGAGTTGCATTATGAACCATGAACCATATGAGCATTTGTCCATATACAATTCTCAAAATTTGTATGAACCGTAGATTTTCGGCAAAGCCCCCCTCCCCCTTAGAGTTTACGTAGTTTATAAACATTCCCTAACAAAATCCATTAAGGGAGAAAATCGAAGTTGAAATTGTAACGAGTCAACTAATCAACTTAGTTAGTTCAATTTCAGTTCAGTGCAGTATTAATAGGTTATTGGCCCACTATAGATTAACGGACCCTATCAGAATTCCAAACAACGGAATTGACATTGTCACGAAACAGATACTTTGCTGATGAATGTTTACTTTTTTCCAAGCAAACACGTGAACGGATCATCTACGAGCAAACGGTGTTTGTATTCTTATGCTCGCATTCCACACGGAGCTTGTTAGATCGATACCACCTTATAATGTTGAAAGCAAACTGATTTAGCACTCACCCATCCTATTTTATATCTTTGCAAAAACAGCGAAAGTTTAGCGCAGTGACACAGTTTCTACAACGTGTATTGATTTCAGCTTATGTTACCAACTGAAGAAATTTTCGAGACGTTTCTTCAATTAATGTAAATCATAATCGAAATTACAGTGAAATTTGAATAACTTACATATATCTTAAATTAGATAGTTGCATAATATCAGTATCGCAGCACGAAATACAAAAACACGATGTCATTCGATAGCAAACTACGAAACGATCTGTTTCAGCATCCAAAACACGCAGATGTAATTGCTCAACGAGTTGCAACCAACCTAATAAAACGCACTTCTCACACTAAAAAAAAAACAAATTCCACTCACGCAGCTACGGGTGGCGCTAGGGATTTCACGCGATTGCACGATGTTCACTGTTCAAAAATTGCCGAAACACTGAATCTTAGTTCCGATCCGATGGTGGTGTAAAGCTAAACGAAATAGAATGTGCATCGAAAAAAAAAAACGACAGCCAACCCAACATAGAAGTTGCGTGACGATTTCCGAGATTGTTTTTGGTCGATCGGAAGCGAGCACCTGTGGGTAGGAGCAGTGCTGTGTGAATGTTGCAACTATTTTGTCAGAAGTGGCGCGCCAATTTTTAAATCCACAGGTTGAAATGATTGACTACTTATTTGAGAAAACAAAAATCAAAATTGAAAACAAATATTGTTTCTACGAGATTTTAAGTAGCGTTTAAATTGTTATTATAGGGCCGTTTAGCAGTTGATACGGCAGTAAGCAAGACGAATGCAGACATAAAACAGTAATACGGTCCCAGAACGAGGAAGGCCAGATTTGGGGGAACCAACATATTTTGGACACCGCAATGAGCCAATATTTTTTGGACACTTTCGGCAAAAACAAATGAAAGTGTCCAAAATATATAGACTGTTTCAGAAATTATAAATACATTTTGTTTATTAAATTAAATAAACTGTTCTAATGAATTTTACCAACTTTTCAGAGTATAGCATATTGTGCTCCATATTTTTATATTTCCTTTCAATTAACTCGTTATTTTAAAGAACAGTCGAGTTATCAAACAAATAACTTAATTTTATCACATTCGCTTTCTTAACAAGTTGTCTAAGGAATGCTTTGATCAAAATTTGGGAAACATCGATAAAGGTTTTTCCACAACATTTTTTCGGAGATCGAGTTTCTTATTTTTTAAGGTTTTCTACAGAACATAAGAACTACCACACAGTTTCTTAGCTTTCCTGAACGCATTTTATCTAAACAAACTTATTTTTTCAGCTCATTCGATCCTTCAGATGGCAAAGCTTGAAATACCATAAAAACAAATGCAATAAGCAGTAATTAAGACATTCGTTTGCTTAACGTGTGTTGCTACTGGTGTTGTTGAGAAATTTGAAACAAAAAAAATTGTATTGAGATGGCCCGTAATGGTGGTTCTTGATCAAATATTCCAGTAAAAATAACTCTTACCAATCGAGAAATATCTTTTATTATCGATACAGCAATTTTTATTGTGTTTGGAAATTAAATATTTTATCTGTGAGATTTTTTTCTTTTCTACTATGCTACATTCTTTGACCACTTTGTGCAATTTCAAATTTTAATCATCTAGTTTACAGAGACCTATTTTTTAACTTTCACCAGAAACATAAAAAAAAATGGTATTATTGCTTCGTTAGCATGTTTACTATATTAGCTAGAAGAAACTTTTTTGGATATTGTGCTCAAATTGAAATGGCAGTTAATCGTTAGTGTATTTATAATTTCTGAAACAGTCTATATTGGCGTAACGCTGTGTCCAAAATACGTTGATTCCCCTATGTCTAGATTTATTTCTAGTCGGGAGCAATCAGAAAAAGTAAAATTTAGAGCTGGGCAGAACAGAATTTGATTTTTGTTAGACCGTAATTATTAAACAATTACAAAAAAAAATACGCATTGTAATATTTTTCCAACATTGTAGAATAATTATTGAATGAATGAATGTCCGTACGGCTTCTGAAGGGGGAAGACTCACTTTATGATCTGGATAAAGAAATGAACGAAATGCAAAGACCACATCAATTTATTAGTGCGTTCATCGTACTTTAAACACATTGTCGAACGACACAATAAAATATACCTTTATAAAATGACGCGAACGTCAGTCATCTCGCTTTGGCAACAAAAATAGAGACGCAGCCCTCTTTTCGATCGCATTAGACGCATACCTAAGTAAAAGAAGAACCCCACAACAGTGCGCATAACCCCACTCGAAGCACTGCCTGTTCTACAATCCATTTATCTAAAAAACACTTCATCTGAAGTATGATGGCATCATGGTGCGTAAGAGACTATAAATTAGAACTCAAACACCACGCGCATACATCAATTACACTCGAAAGAGCAGCGCTAGAGAGAGGCAGACTGCATGTGAGGAAATCGGGAATTTTTCTTCCTTGTAAGTAGGGCTTCCCACATCTGTGAAGCTGCATACTCATTTGATACACGCCCAACTCCAAAGTTGAACGATAATGTATAGAAGAGACTGTTTGATTAAGCAGTGTGTTTTATTCGCAATCGTATTTTTTTTAATTTCCTAATTTTGATCCTAATTATGATTTCCATGATCGGATTTTTAATTATAATTTCACCATTTAATCGATTTCAGTATGAAAACAGTAAAAACAGTATTTTATGGAACCTACACCGAGAAAAAAATCTACTCAATCACTGAGTTGGCCTTACTCAGAAATCGAAAAATCCTTTGTTTTCTTACTCAGTTTCGGCTAAAAGTGGGACAACCCAGTGGCCATGGGTTGTCCCACTTTTAACGGAAACTGAGTAAGAAAACAAAGGATTTTTCGATTTTTGAGTAAGACCTACTCAGCCACTGAGTAGAATTTTTTCTCTGTGTACATATTTAAATCTAGCCAAAGGGGGATCTATAAACTACGTAATGTGACAAGCAATGCAATAAGCATAGGAAGCTTAGTACGAAAGGAGAAAGGAAAATCCCGAATTTCAGCGCGACGTATTTAATTGATACGTCCTAAGTTTATCTAAGAGTTGATTTGTGCAACATCTTTTTAATTTATCCACGTTTAATATTACTTTTTATTTATTTCATTTTAATACATTTGTCTATAACTGATCTAGTTTTTTTTTCATAAATGAGCCGAAAAAGGAAGCAAATTCAAGCCTAACTTTACCAAACACCATATGTAACATATGTAAACAAAATAGAGATTTTCACATGAGGCGCTGAATTTCGTTAAGGTGATGTTTCGAAACATCAAGGAAACCCATTGTAATTTTGCATACAAACATTAGAGGCACAAATCTGATGAACGAAGCATCGAACCAAGCCGCACTTGTTTATACTGGCTTTGTTCACTTGCAAAAAGAGGCAGCTTTTCCAAATCGAGCGCTTTTGTTTACGATTTTTTAAGATTGGTGCTCTTGAAAACGTGAGTAGGGGTCCAAGTCGGCCATTGTGGCAGCCATATTTGTATTCTCTGAAGTTTCACCCTCAGGACTACTTGTATCACTCACCTTTAGGGATGATTTGTGAAAAAATACCCGGATTTTTCACGTTTCTGAAATGCTCAATGCATGAGTTACTATAGTCTATAGTAACAGCGAACTTTCCCTTTGATTTTCTCCGCTCGTGGATTTTGTTAGATACAGTGTTTGGTAAAGTTAGGCTTGACTTCTTATCTGTTTTGTAATACATAATCCAAATTTCAGTTATTTTTTAGACCTTTTTTTTTCTTAGTATTCTCACACGGAAACGTTTAAGTTCAATTCCAACGAATAATTGCAAATTTCCTTGAAATGTTTCTTTAGGTTCAAAACAACACTTGCTTCAGGTGTTGTATTTTGGGATTTTTAACAGAAACCTAAATAAAAATATTTCAAAAACTTCCTTCTGCATTGAAATATAAATTCCGCCTAATATCTGTTCATGAACGAATATCTCAATGAATGATCACAGCACTCTATTGATTGCTTGATTTGTCTTTATTAAAGAGACTTTCAGCTCTTGGCTGGTTCATCTCTACCAGCAATCTATCACATATTCCAGTGCTTCTCAAACTGTGCGCCGCGGCGCCCTGGTGCGCCGTGAACATCTCAGGTGCGCCGCAGGTTTTTGAGCCAAAACAAGAAAAACAAACTCTAAACATTCAAAACGTAGAATGACTTTTTTTTTCTTGATTTTTTTTATTCTAAAATCTTGTTTTTTTTTGAGAAAAACTTCAAAAATAAGTTACACAAAGGATTTTTTTTTCCAAATTTTCCAAAAGACCGGGTGTCAGCTTGCTTTATTTCATTCGAGCGCGACCGCTACCTCTTACACACAATACGAGCGGCAGAACGAAGATCAATAAACAAAAAAGTGGATCAAATCAACGTCGTCTGACACGACGACATTTGTCTAATTGCAGCTTTTCGCAAGATTTCAGCCAATTTTGATTAAGATTGGTATATTGCAGACTACATCCCAAATTGGACTATCACACTTTTTTTGATACGCCTAAAAAGTGTGATAAAAGTGCACATTTGCCTCGGATCGTTTCGACGTCTTAGGTGCACTTATTCCTCCATTTATAAGGAATAAGTGCACCGAAGACCTCAACTCGATCCGACGTGTCCCTGCGCTGCAATCACACTTTGAATGTGTGCACACACTATTGTGTCAGTCCAATTTGTGGTGCAGTCAGCAATAATATTAGTTTATTCGTGTGTGATAAATCGATTACGACACATTACATTTATCCAAAACAGCTCTCTTCATGGGAAAGACAGGAATAACAAAAACCGAACCATCTCCCGAAGACGCAATCGTGGTCAAGCGCATTCATTCGACATTTTTGTTCCGTACAGTAGTTTGATCGCTTGTGTTGCGAATGTTGTAGACAAAGGCTGCCGAATATCGACGAAAAGGTGTCAGACTGTGATCGCTAACAAGACTGTACTCCCGGTCTTCATATATCTCTAACTGTTCGGGACGAAATTTTCATTTACATCACTGTCGTTATATCTTTTTTTTCTGAAAGCTATAGAATCTATTATTTCAACATATTTATTTATTAGCATTGTAATTCTCGCGAAAAAATAATTTATTTGTAATGTTTTGTAAATCTCTATTATCATTATTATTAATTATAGACTGTTTCAGAAATTATAAATACACTTTGTTTATTACATTAAATGAACAGTTCTAATGATTTTTACTAACTTTTTTCAGAGTATAGCATATTGTACTCCATATTTCCATGTTTCCATTAAATTGTCTTGATATTTTAAAGAACAGTCGAGTTCTCCAACAAATAAATTAATTTTTCAAATTTGCATTTGCACAAAGGTGTTTTTTAATGATTTCAACATTATTTATCACAAAGTACCAAAAATTATCTATATTTTTATCACATTCGCTTTCTCAACAAGTTGTCTAAATAATGCCTTGATCAAAATTTGGGAAAAATCGATAAATGCATTTCCACAGCATTTTTTCAGAGATCACAGTTCTTATTTTTTAAAGTTTTCTACGGAACATAAGAACTACCACACAATTTCTTAGCTTTCCTGAACGCATTTAATATAAACAAATTTATTTTTTCTGCTCATTCGATCCTTCAAATGGCAAAGCTTGTCATATCATAAAAACGAATGCAGTAAGCAGTAATTAAGACATTCGTTTGCTTAACGTTTGTTGCTACTGGTGCTGTTGAGAAATTTGAAACAAAAAATTTTGTATTGAGAAGGCCCGTAATGGTGGTCCTTGATTAAATATTCCAGCAAAAATTACTCTTACCAATCGAGAAATATCTTTTATTATCGATACAGTAATTTTTATTGTGTTTGGAAATTAAATATTTTATCTGTTAGATTTTTTTCTTTTCGACTATGCTACATTTTTTTACCACTTTGTGCAACTTCAAATTTTAATCATCTAGTTTACAGAGCCCTATTTTTTAACTTTTACCAGAAACATCAACCAAATTAGTATTATTTGCTTCGTTAGCATGTTTACTATGAGAGCTAGAAGAAACTTTTATGGATATTGTGCTCAAATTGAAATGGCAGTTAATCGTTAGTGTATTTATAATTTCTGAAACAGTCTATAATAGAGATTTTCAGCCCTAGGCTGGTTCAACTCTTCGTGAATCGTGAATCTGCAAGCAGGTTTTCTTCAAGAAGGACGTTTTAAAATGTGTAAACAGATTTTCTGTTTAGCATACTTTCACTTTTTTCCTTGCAAATATTGTTCAGTATTTTATTGTAACAGCACGATACTTAAAAGGAAACTATTAAAAGTATGCCACGGAGTATGCTCAATCTAACGGAAAAACGTTTGGTCAATTTCAACCCGGAAATCAATTTGATTGTGGTTTACGGAACCTATATTTTAAATTCTAAGAAAACAAAACATTAAAGTTTTTAAGATATGGCAAGCAACATTTTGAACTGAGTGTTGAAAATTCTTTGTAAATCGTTTAAGGTGCGCCGCGACATTTTTGAAAATTTCGAAGGGCGCCGCAGCAGCAAAAAGTTTGGGAACCTCTGACATATTCTATAGAATATATTTTTCTTAGATTATTATTTCAATCTTTTTTTTCTCAGATTTTTTCCTGTATTTAAAAGTCTAATTGGTCGGGAATTTGAGCTAGAAACAGACTGTTCCACACTGGCTGGTGGAATTGAAGAAGAGAAATCGTTGGAATGGGATAAACTTCGTAGACGTGGTGGGCGACTCCCTTCTTGGCAGTGGACTGTATGATTTGCAACTTGAGATGTAAGGAAACCGTTGGAATGGAAAGAGTTCTTGAACGTGCGGGACGATTTCCTTACTGGAGAGCACTTGAACACTTGTTTCACTTGGTACTAGGATTGAAACACTACTTTACTTTACTTGACACTTTCTCTTTATTTTCCTTTTACACTTGTTCGATACGATTATATCCGCGGTTGGAATAAAACTGACTCACTACCAGTTGCGCTGCGCCTTATATATTTATTTTGGGTACTTCTAGAACATTCTGGCCAATTCGGTGGTTTTCTGGTAAGTGTGTATCCAGAACTTTCGTGGTTGGTGCTGCGATCGATCGGAATTTCTCTGTTAGCCGGATGAGGTAGCAACAGGTATTCCATTTTGTTGAAGGATTGGTCCGTTGGGGTTTTCTTCTTGCAGTTGGGTGCGATGAAATTGTTTCGTTGAAATGGGTATCCATCCCGATGATCAATCTTGGGCGTCTTGAGGTTTTGAAGGCGCAACTCAGAAGGTACATATGTGTCCAGTAGATTGAAACTTGATCCGTAGGCGGTGACTGCGATGCCATCTGGTTCTTGTAATTCGCACACCATCGAATTGGGAAACATAACACTCCTGGGCACTTTGACAAGCTTCAATGAAGGTCCGACGCTTTGGAGATCTATCCACCTTTGTTGTTCATAGTCTAGTGGCTCATCACTATTAGGCATAATTTTCCAAAAATGTTTGCTGGAGGGCTCAACCACAATGACAACTGAAGAAAATGCTTCGAGTAGAACAGAGGGGCGCTGAACCTCAGAGTACGCATAGACTGACGATTGGGTCGTTGTGTTGGTGATAGGAAAACGATCGTCTTTGGGATCGCCATACTCAGCATGAACCTTGAACATTTTCTTCACGTTGTCTTCGTAGAGTGGCAGATGTTTCTCTTTTTGCTCTGGTGACGTATGCTGTGAAGATTCGTATGAAGCCGAATTCCATGTTTGTTCCTGGCATTCACGGATCGCAATCGGGGTTTGTGGGTAATGAGATTTTCCTCAGGTTCAGCTTCAGGAGATGCGTGATCGACTTCAAAGTCTTCCTGGGTCGTAACCTGGAAATCAGATTCTTCGTCTTCGTTGGCGAGCATCAAAACTTCGTTCAAGGGCTGTATAGCAGACTGCGACTTCACACCTGTATCGAAGGATTCTCGATTGTAGCTGGAGCATGTTGGAGATAGAACTGCATGGTGGGGCATGCAGAACGCGGCTTGATGTTGTAAGTTGTAAGCTTTATCGAGGCGGCGACGACACTCACAGGAATAACATTCAGGAAGACGATTGAAGCATCTGTCCCGCAAACTTGGATCGCGATTGAATCGGTTCTCCAACATTATGGATCCTGACAGTGCTGGACCACGCCGGTTATCAAGTTGATCCGCAGTCCGTTTGAAAGGATGTCGAAAGTCAAATCGATCTGTTGAATTTCGAGAATGCGTCGACACAGACTGGTCGTCGTAGATTTTGTTCGTTGGTAAATTACTGGAAATTGACGGATCATGCTCAAGCACTTCAACATTTTCTACAATTGCAATGTTTGAGTGACGAACTGACGACTCAGGTGTTGCTGCAGCAGTGATAGTTCCCGTCACTATCCATCCGAGGCTGGTAGCACGAAGAATGGGTAGGTTGTCGCCCAAATCGATGCGGTGATGCTTGAGGATGTCAAAGAACAGTTCTCCTCCGATGAGTAGATCGATCTTGTCGGGAGTATGAAATCTTGGATCCGCAAGCTGAATGGTGTCTGGTACATCCCAGTCACTGACGTCCAGCCTTGTAGAGGGTACGAACGGTGTCACCTTGGGAGTCATCAAGCATTCAATAGTGGCTTGAAACTCGGTGAGCCTGGAGCGGAAAGTGACTGAAACCTTCTCACGAGCGATGCTTCGACAAGCATTGATTCCAGTGATAGGGACGTCGGCTTTCGTTTTTGGTAATCTCAGGCAGGAGATTGGCCATGGTTTCGGTTAAGAAGTTTACCTGCGATCCACTATCCAGCAATACTCGGCATGGATATGGATTGCCATTCTTGTGAATAGCGTGGACCACGGCAGTGGATAACAGAACAGTTTTGGTTTCCTGTGCTGCTCGAAGTGCTGCTTTACTGCATGAACAGATCGTCGACACCGATGGACTTGTCTTCAGAGTTGGAGAGGTGGGAGCAGAAGCACTCATGTCGTGTACTGACTTCGGATCGAAAACGTTGTCTTGGAGGTCCTGAGTGTTTTCGGGTCTGGTACGTTTGGCATAAGGACATTTGGCATAAGGACGTTTGGCATAAGGACATTTGGCATAAAGGACGTTTGGCATAAAGGACATTTGGCATAAGGGACGTTTGGCATAAAGGACGTTTGGCATAAAGAATATGTAAAATATATTTTCCCTCTGGAGAAAAATTAAAGAACAGCCTTCAAGGGAAAGAAGGCAAACTTGTTGCTTCCATGAATTTGAATTTTTTTCGGAAGGGGAATGTTCCTTCTTTTGTATATAGGCTGTTCTTCATCGATACAAGCAATTTAGATTCCGGTAATGGTTCTTTCCAGCAAATCATCCTTGTCTGCATATTATATCCATAAAAACTAATGCATTATAATGTATTATCCTTCTTTTGTATACTTATCCTTCTTTTACGTTAAGTATGTAGTTCATTTTTTACTGAAATCATTTTATGCCAAACGTACTTTATGCCAAATGTCCATTATGCCAAACGTCCTTTATGCCAAATGTTCTTTATGCCAAGTGTCCTTTATGCCAAACGTCCTTATGCCAAATGGCATTATGCCAAACGGCCTTATGCCAAACGTACCAGACCCAGTGTTTTCTAGGTTGGAATCAGCATGCAACAAGGTATGGTGCTTCTTGCTACATTTCCGGCAGGTTTTGGCTGAAGGGCAGTGTTTCGACTGGTGGCCCTTACGGAGGCAATTGAAGCAAAGACCGATGGATCGAATCTTCTCTGCTCTTTGAGCTGCGGTCAACTGCTTCAATGCCGAGCACTGGTAGTTGAAGTGGTGGTCGGAGCAAAATTCACAGGAAGTGTCACTTGGATTTGAACACACGGCTGCGTTGCTCTTCTGGGGCGGCAGCTTGAGAGACGACTGCGTGGGCTTCGGTTTGAGAACTGGCGAAGCTGGAACCTGTGACAACTCGAAATTCTCCAGGACTTGGCAGCGAGACTTCAGAAATGCGATAGTTGGAGTGTAATTCGGCAGTTCGGTGCTTTTAACTGTAGATTCCCAAGCCTTTCGAGTAGCCTTGTCGAGAGCAGCGGTGATGAGGTACACGACTAGATGCTCAGACACGCCGGTGAGTTCTTGCTTGAGATATCGCAGGCTCTCCACATGTCCGGTTGCCTCGTCGAGCAAACAGCGCAGCTCCTTGGATGATTCGCTGGACATCTTCTTCAGGTTGAGCAGGCCTCTTAGGTGACTTTCGACGATGAGCCGCTGATTTTCATAGCGGTCGCTTAACACTCTCCAAGCTTGCTCGTAGTTGCCCTCGTTGATGATTTTGGCGTCGAGGGAGCCAGCAGCAGCTCCAACTAGGGCCTTGTCCAGATGGCACAGTTTTATTGCGTCAGAGTCGGCAGAATTTTCCATTAGGTCTTGGAAAATTGCCTTGAACTTAGGCCAGCTGGAGTAAGTCCCGTCGAATGTGGGAATCGAAACTTTCAGGGGTTGCTGCTGGACCACTACGTGAGGTGTGGCGACGGCTGGAGGAGTGTTGCGGTTGAGTGCTATAATCATCTCCTGGACTACGGTGGATGCAGCATCGTGACGATCCTCGAAAGCAGTGTAGATCTCTTCTTCTTCGTCCTCTGCGTCGTCGGGAATTAGGGCCATGATCTCGCTGTGTAACCTGCTGAATTCTTCGTAGGCTGCTGCAAGTTTGCTGGTAATGACATTGAGCTGAGCCAGACTCAGGTGTCTTTGGTCTCGCAAGGTGAACTGGATACGAACCACCTTCTGCTCGACCTGGCTTCGTTGGCGGAAAAGTCCGTTCAGCTTAGTCATGGTACCACGGTCTAAGCAAACTACTTCCAATGAACCGAAGAGAACTTCCTACAAAACCATGGATCGATGGATTTCATGGGACCACTGCCGTCAGGAGAATACTTGCTAGTAATAGTAGACTACCCAGGTAACCAATAAGCAGTAAAAATTGCATTTATTTAGCACTATATGCGCCTTTACTGCAGGTCATTAAATGCTAATATGCCGTATATGCGCCATAAGTGCTAGTTAAAAGCAGGTTTTGGCCCAATATACGGCTGATTAAATGCTTATCTTTCTTATCCCCAAAAAATCGATCATTATCAAAAATATTTCCCCTGCGCATTTCAGTCGCTTCATATTCTTTCCTTTCTATTTTTACTCACACTCCCCTGTGCGACATTGGGGCTGTTGTTTATTTTTGCCGTTGTTTTTTGTTGTTCCCGCTGAAATTGGGATTCGATCCCACAATCCTCTGGCAGATGATGATGCTGAGCCGTGCTACAGGATGAGC
Organism: Aedes albopictus; assembly: GCF_035046485.1. NCBI lineage: Eukaryota > Metazoa > Arthropoda > Insecta > Diptera > Culicidae > Aedes > Aedes albopictus. The sequence continues at coordinate 246,719,180 of NC_085138.1, forward strand.
TATAAACGATCAGATAATGTGCGTTGATTTTTTGATCTATTAAAGGCTTGAGTACCACACCGGCAGCTATTTTACTGTACCCGGACAACGGCTCGGACAAGTGCTGATAATTAAACCATCCACATAATACACGATGGCATAATTGGTTTCTTATTCCATGTGATTTATTTGGAAAATATTTGTTCTCTCATTGATTTACTTTGTTGCTACCAGTAAATGATAGGACATCTGAATGGTAACGGATCCTATAGTCGTGGTACATGAATTGAAAAGTTGAAATATGTAACAGTTTTAGCATCGCTCATCTCTCTTAGCAGTTTTATGGCAATAAAGAAGCAGTTAGGATGCTTATTAACCAAAAAATATCGTGCATTTGAAATGCTACACAACAGCTGTCAGATTTTAAGCAGCATTTGAATTGCTTATTCAGAGCAATTCAGCAGTCGAACTGCTATGATACAGCAGCAAGCAGATATAATGCAGTTTTATAGCTGAAATACAGCTTATTTAAATGCTTATTGGTTACGTGGGTATTTTAGCAGATAAGGAGGTTGAAGTAATGGCATAGATCGGCTCACGCGAAACCGTCAACAGACTCAACAAGATATTCACCCGGTTGGGATACCCTAAAACGATCACCCTGCACTATCCAGCAATTTATCAGAAAAGAGTTTAAAGAATACTGCAAAATACATGATATCCAGCTTTCCACGCTCGCCATAATGGCAAATGCTATAAATAAATTTGACAATGTCTGTGCCCAATCCATTGAACTGAAATTGTTGAAAGAAATCTTAGCAAACCTTGACCTCTGGAAAAAAAATGTTTATCTGTCATCAACTGAAAATGGTTTTGCAAGGATTTTCTGCTTAGTTTGTTATTAACTGAACTGATAATATTACTTTTTTTCTAGGCGTTGGGACTTTCATTTACGCAAGGACAGAAGTGCATCTTATCGAGGAAAAATTCCGTATCTATCACCCATCTGTTCGGTGTGCACTCCTAGTCAACTTGTGGTCAGAATCCTTGTTCTAGCCTCTCTAAACATGTTTTTGGATCAGCTCACGAACGCTCACCAGTCACCACGCTTGATTTGCAAGGCGGGAGATTCGATGACCTAACTGCCTTCGTGACCCACCAACTGGAGTACGTTCCCGGATGGCAACTGCCTTTGTTTGGTGACCCCAGCTTGATTGCTGTATTCTATTCATCCTTAAGACTCTGAAACAAGAGGATTTACTTATTTCTTTCATTGACTATATAAAAAGTGTATGGAACTCATTGAACAATGATGATGTCTGCTTCGTCGTGGATAATAAGGTAGAGTGTTTTAATTCGTTTCTTAAACTTTTACCCTCTACGGGTACTTCTCTTCAAGCCGCAAGGAGGTACGGGGGCGAGTTTTCCCCCCTTTACCCCAGTTTCATGTACTAGGCGCCCCTCCGACTTTTACCGAAAACGCCAAAAACCCCTCCCTTTCCGCCTTTTCTGTGCACGGCACTGTTTCTCCTGATGTCTCAGTGACAATTCCAAAGAAGTTCACCTTGAAAGAACCACCCCAGGTTACGCGAGGCTCGATATCGGCAAGCCTGGTGGAAGTGGCATAAGAGAATCCGGATTCCGGAGAAAGCATTTTTGAGGAAAATGACTAGGGAATTGAAATGTCTTTCTAGTGGGAGATAGAAATAGGTATTTCGACGATAATACGTTACTGTTTCGGCGGACATTCTACCAGAATGTGTACAGGAGTCCTTGCAGATTCTAACGGGATTCTAGGGCTAGCGTAAAATGCCTAGCTTTAGCTAGATCCTGAGGTCAAATAAATGATTGATGAGGTAAATTTGTAATCCGATGGAATCACGCTTGCGAAACATTATGATTTTCGGTGACTTTCTATTTTCCCATGATTTAATCTCTGGTTATGTCCTAAAAGCATTCATCACTTGGTAGCTAAACAGAGAGGGAACTCATTAGAGACAGAAAATCCAGATTTAATAAGCTTTTTAATTTATTGCAAATTTTCGCGGTTGACAGACAACAAACTTTTCTTTTCAAAGTCAAGGTTTGCTAAGAATATTTTCCAATAATTTCAGTTCAACTTGGGGCACAGATGCTGTCAAATTATTTTTTGTAATTACGTTGCAAAAAGTTTCACTTTTCAATTGCCTTAAGTGTGCAAAAAAGGCCTACTTTTCACTACTGAAGCAAGTGTGCCGAAAAGTACTACTTTTCGGCACTCTTAAGAGTGCTGAAAAGTAGCACTTTTCGGCACCTTTGCCTGCTCACACTTTTAACAAACTTCCGTGTCTTTCGTAGATTCAGCTACTTGCCTATACATCAATGGACCAGCTGGAAACCCAATTTAGTTGATTTTTATTCCTAACCGAACTGCAAATCGGGTGAAAAGGAAGCTGCTGAAGCTACTTTTCCGACTTTTGCCAAACCTCACACACTATTGTTTGACAACGGGGTCTCGTTCACGGGCTACACCATACCATAGCCTACCTGATCGAAAAAAACTGCACTGTCGAGGGATGGTCGCACGTGGTTCCTCCTGATGCATGTTTGTGTACCGAGAAAGGATCACACTGAATGTGTATTTTTCGTAATTACAAAAAAAGTTGTATGCAACTCGTTGCAAAACTCGATTTTTTCAGCACTCGTCGTATTTATCCAACTCGGCAAGCCTCGTTGGATAAATGTACGACTCGTGCTGAAAAAATCATCATTTTGCAACTTGTTGCATAAATAACTATTATGCAATTCTGTATCATAATTTACATTTTATTTAACTCATTTCGGTATCATAATGAGCAGTTTTTCCGAACTGGTTTATTATACAACTCAAATGAGTTGAATAATGAAAAATAGTTGTATAATGTTCATAATGCAACTCATTTGAGTTGCATTATGAACATTATGCAACTCAAATGAGTTGCATTATGAAAAAATCATTGCATAAAATTTTGTATGCAACTCGTTGCAAAACTCGATTTTTTCAGCACTCTTCGTATTTATCCAACTCGGCAAGCCTCGTTGGATAAATGTACGACTCGTGCTGAAAAAATCAACTTTTTGCAACTCGTTACATAAATAACTATTATGGCATCCGCCATTATGGCGAGCGTGGAAAACTGGATTCATCTTAATCATTCAGCGCCGTACTGGCCACAAGAGAATGGGCTTGTCGAAAGACAGAATCGGTCACTTTTGAAGAGATTGCAGATTAGTAATGCGTTGAAAAGTGATTGGAAAAAGGATTTGAAAGATTATCTCCTGATGTATTACACAACTCCTCATTCAACCACTGGCAAAACACCTACAGAATTGTGCTATGGACGTACGATGAGGTCAAAGATAGGGGAGGAAGGGGTAACCCCGTCACCTTAAGCATTGGGATTATTCAAAATTAATGTAAGCGGTAATTTGATATTTTGACTACGCAGAAAGTTTGATTCATTAGTATTTTATAAGATTTGTGCATTACTCCATGTACATCAGTATAACTGGAAAGAACAGCCTATAATTTAACCTTTCGCACCATTGTAAAAAAGTCCATACTACCAAAACACCTCGCTCGTTCTCTTCTTTTTCTTCTTGGCATTACGTTCCAACTGGAAAAAGCCTGTTGTTATGCTTGTTCTATGAACCCTTCCACTGTTATTAACTGAGAGCTGCCTCTGCCAATGACCATTTTGAATGTGTATATCGTGTGGCAGGCACGAAGATATTTTATAGCATATGCCCAAGAAAGTCAAGAAAATTTCCTTTACGAAAAGATCCTGGACCGACTGGAAATCGAACCCATCACACACACGGTCATACCTCGATGTATCGTAACTTTTAGCTTGATATAACGTTCGGCTCCGTAAAGCGTTAAATGTGATTGCGCCTCGATTAACTGAACTAGATAAAAATAATTATGATTCTATTTTGCCAGCCCTCAGATGATTCCTTGAAGAATCACTGGAAGAATACTCGAAGAAATCCCAAAAAGAGTTCCTGAAATAATCCTCGCCGATGAGTGACGGGCTTACCCGAAATGCCAACTTTTCCTGAATTGCACCGTAATTTCTGAAAAATTGTTGAAATTGACCGTTCGATGAATCTTGGCACTAAAGAATAGTACAGATGAGAATACTTGATTGATTAAAATAAATTTATATACTTGTTTTGTAATCCAGAGGCTAAATTCTACCGACGAAAAATTACATCCACCGTTGGTGCAACAACGTGTGCGTTTGTTTTGTTTATTTTCTTCGCGTTTGACAGGTCAATGTTGGTATTATGTGTCTCAAAAGAGTAAAAATGCTAAAAACCAATAAGGTGTGTGGCCAAAAAGCTACTAAATATCTATTTTCTGGTAGAATCATTGGGGTGACGGGCTTACCCACCCTGACGGTGTTACCCGCTTTTCCCCTACCATTGATTGACGATATCGAAACTATTCCGGAGTCATCGGATTATCGCGATCAAGACAAATTGAACAAGCAAAAAGGAAAAGAAAGGGAGGATTGAAGCTCAAGATTCGGACATCTGTTGCGGCGATATTGTTTTAATGAAGAACCTTTTACCATCAAACAAACTTGCGACTACATTCGGTAAAGCGAAATAGGGGTTGCGTGCTAGTAGTGGACCCTGCGCCTATAGTGGACCCCCTTCAGAAAAACTCAAATATAAATGCCCAAATCAACTATTTCCAGGCAACTTCCACCGGGGGAACATCAATTACATTGCTACACAGCAGTTCCTGGCAAATAAATAACCCAGTGGCCGCAACAATCGGTTATTTTAACTATTTAATGAATGTAAACACTCAAAAGGGTCCACTATATGCACACTCAGGGAGGGTCCACTATAGGCACCGTTGGCGGCGTGACAGCTAACATGGAAATCAAATGAGGGATCCACTATAGGCGCCGAGATATTTGTAAACAATCCTATAATGGACCCCGGTGGTGTCCATTATAGGCAACATCGATGCGTATTTTCAAATGCGTATTTCACTAGAAATAGTTATTTATGTAACGAGTTGCAAAAAGTTGATTTTTTCAGCACGAGTCGTACATTTATCCAACGAGGCTTGCCGAGTTGGATAAATACGAAGAGTGCTGAAAAAATCGAGTTTTGCAACGAGTTCCATACAAAATTTTATGCAATGATTTTTTTCATAATGCAACCCATTTGAGTTGCATAATGTTCATAATGCAACTCAAATGAGTTGCATTATGAACATTATACAACTATTTTTCATTATGCAACTCATTTCAGTTGCATAATGAGCCAGTTCGAAAAAATTGGCCATTATGATACCAAAATGAGTTACATAAAATGTAAATTATGATACTGAATTGCATAATAGTTATTTATGCAACAAGTTGCAAAAAGATGATTTTTTCAGCACGAGTTGTACATTTATCCAACGAGGCTTGCCGAGTTGGATAAATACAACGAGTGCTGAAAAAATCGAGTTTTGCAACGAGTTGCATACAAAGTTTTTTGTAATTACGAAAAACACCCATCGATTACCACCTTCATTTGCTACACAAACACATTCTGGGACACCAGACAGGCGGGCTTCCACGTGTTTTATCCTATTATCCAATCAAGTAGTCGTTTCTTTAGGCCGGTAGATCAGGACAGACCGAGATGACTGTCACAAATTTTCAAGCTCCTGCCCAGTTCGGTCTGGCACTTAACCTTCAAATTCGGCAAGAAATAATACCGGAACTTAACTGCAGGACGTGCCTGAACATAAAAGAAATACACTTCCGGCAAATATACTTAGTTTGTAGTGCACAAGAGTGTAAAAGAATAATCAAATTGGCCATACAAACAACAGTGCCGAAAAGTACTACTTTTCGGCACACTTAAGAGTGCCGAAAAGTACTACTTTTCGGCACTGATGTTCAAGTGTGGAAAAGTAGGCCTTTTCACGGCATTTTCTCTGATGGAAAAGTGAGACTTTTCGCAACGTAATTACAAAAAATATATTAATGGTGTATGTTTGACGGTCGTAACATAAAGAGGGGACGTGAAACTTATTAAAAAAATCCACTTTGGAACAATCCACTGCTCTAACATAGCTAAAAAGCAGCAGAAGTAAATTTCGATGGCTTAGGGGGTCCACTACTAGTACCCAAACCTACAAGGTGTTGGAACGCATAGGTCATCGGGCTACTATAGAGAAGCAGGATGCTGGAGCACCGTATGAACGAAACATTGCACATTTGAAGAAAATCGATTTTCCGGCCGCGTCTAGTTGTTCAACGAGAACGGAAACCGGTCAAGAGATGCTCAGAGGACCCGTAATAGAAGACCCAGAAGTGAGGCGCACTGATGAAGATGGACTGTTATTCCGAGGTTTTGAAAAAAAAAAAGAAGATACATTTGCTGGAGTTTAAAGAAGTTAAATTATAAACACTTTAGAATTTAATATTGATTGTATATAAATAATAAAGCGTAGTTTCCAGATCGTTGAAACTGATGGAATTACATTGTAAATTATATGAAAAAGGAGATGTGCCATGTATTATGTTAGTAGGCTATGATTATATGATAGAATAATAAATCAGATTACTGCAGACATTTAAAGAGTACGGAAGTCTATATGATTACAAGGTGTTATAGCCGTAACCACGGCCGTAACCAAGAAATAAAACAGGTAGCTAGGAGCTAAGGTTTATTGCTTCTGACTTGATTGGTGATTGGCTAACTAATGACATTTTATTCTATTCTAAATCCCAGGCCTACTACTATCATAATTATCAGGCGAGGCCTGCTACATCTCCCCCTCATAGAATATGTCGTAGGACGACAGCCATCTTGGAATTCTTGATTCTCGTACAGCACGTCGCAGATATCCTTCAACTGGTTCCGATGACACCGGCGGTGGTACGGTCGGAGCTTCATCATCTTTAATCGGCGGAATGCCAGACGTAGCTTGTACCGAACCAGCAGCTTCTTCCAAGACCGGTGGCAGGGCGACAACAGGAACAGGAGCTTCGACAATATCAGGCTGTTCTTCGGGATCAGCCAGTACCGCTGTAGCTTGTAGCTGTACTTCATCAAGCAAGACTTCCCACGGTAGCTGCGTTGTTGGTTCTGGAACGGCGGTATCGTAGCGAGGGCGCATTTCGTTGACATGCGCTCTAACCAGCTTCGGTCTTCCGTTGTTTTCCAGCGACACAATGTAATGAACAGAACCTTTCCGTTCGATGACTCGACCTGGCATCCATGACTTGGTATTCCGGAAATGCTGTTCAACGTACACCAGGTCATCTTCTTCGAAGTCGCACTTGATTGCTCCATGCCGGCGATTGAACTGCTCATTCTGCTTGAGGTTCTTGGCACCTGGGGCTTCAGGAGCAGGCTTCTTCAAGAGGTCCAAAGTGGTGCGTAATGGTCTTCCAAGGAACGCTTCTGCAGGAGACGTCGATTGCGGTGTGTTTCGATTTGGAGTTGAGCGATACACCGAGAGGAATGTCTGCAGGTGCTCCAGTGTGGGTGAGCCTTCCCCCTTGCTCAGCTTCTTGAGACCGCGCTTGAGGGAGCCAACGAATCGTTCCGCTTGACCGTTGGACTGCGGATGGTAGGGAGCAGTGCGGAGATGGGTGATACCATTTTCACGGCAATACTGCTGAAACTGCACGCTGGTGAATTGCGTGTCGTTGTCCGAGACCAGAGTGTCCGGGTAGCCGAAACGGGAAAACGTCTCACGAAGCAGATCCAGGGTTGCAGTTGTGGTGATGGAACGGGTGCGAAAAATTTCGGGCCACTTCGAGTAGGCATCCACGATGATGAAATAGTAATAACCGTCGATTGGGCCAGCGAAATCAATGTGGACGCGTTGCCACGGCTTGACTGCAAGAGGCCACGACTCCAGGCTTGCTTTTGTCGGAGACTTTGCTGCTTCAGCGCACGCTGTGCACTTTCGAACGAACTGCGTTACGTCGTCATCCACATTCGGCCAGTAGATGTAGCTTCGGGCCAGAGACTTCATCCGATCCATTCCTGGGTGTCCACGATGCAATTGTCGAACAATCCGCCTTCGAAACTTGAGGGGAACGACGATTCGATCGCCGAACATGATGCAGTCGTCGACAACTTGAAGTCCATCTCGTCTTGCGAAGTACTTCTTGACATCTGGATCTGCGATTTGCTTCGGTTGGGCCGGCCAACCCTCCTTGAGGAAGCTCACCACTTGCTGGAGAACTGGGTCCTTTCGTGTTTCAGCCACAATCATCTGGTGCGTCACTGGGAGGTTGCTGATGGTGTCTTCGAGTATTGCTTTCGCTTCGGATTCGACGTATACGGCGGCTATCACGTAATCTTCATCCGGCCTTCGTTGCGATGACATCAGCCGCGAAAGGAAATCTGCATAGCCGAAGTTTGTCGTTGAAACGTGCTTGATGTCGAAATCATACAGCAGGAGTGTCAAGGCCCAACGCTGCAATCGGTTCGCGATGTAAACAGGAATACCTTTCTTGGAACCGAAAACCTTGAGGAGCGGTTGGTGATCGGTCTGCAGGAGAAAGTGGCGTCCGTACAGCATCTTGTGGAAGCGAGTGACAGCGAAAATCAGGGCCAATGCTTCCTTTTCCACTTGTCCGTAGTTCATCTCTGCCGGGGTCAGTGAGCGAGAGGCATGAGCGATTGCCTTCACTTCACCGGTCGGGAACCGATGCATGATGACTGCGCCAAGGCCGTACTTCGATGCATCTGCTGCGACGATGATCTCCTTGGATGGGTCATAGTGGGTGAGCAGCAGATCGGAGAGTAGAATGGCCTTGAACTGCTCGAAGGATTGTTGGCATTCGTCGGTCCAATTCCAGCGGGCATCTTTCTTGAGCAGGTTGTCCAGAGGGACCCGGAGCTTCTTCATCTGCTTCACGAATCGACCATAGTAGTTCACAGCACCGAGGTAGGAACGGAGCTGCTGAACGTCCTTCGGAGGTTGCATCTTGGAAATGGCATCGGTTTTGGAAGGGTCCGGGCGGATGCCATCTTTGTCCACGATATGTCCGAGGAATTGGCAGAGGAAGCTCTCAGTTAATAACTGTGGAAGTGCTCATAGAACACTAAGCTGAGAAGCAGGCTTTGTCCCAGTAAGGACGTTACGCTAAGAAGAAGAAGATGTCCGAGGAACTCGATCTGGGAGAGTGCGAAACGACACTTTTCGAGACGTAAGTGGAAACCATACTCACGTATACGGTTGTAGAGATTGCGGTCATGTTCCTCCTTGGTCCGACCAGCGATGAGGATGTCGTCCAGATACGGCTTGACTCCAGGGATGTCGGCCACCATGCTGTCGATGATGCGCTGGAAAGCGCCGGGTGCCGACTTGACTCCAGGGGGTAATCGGTTGTACTGGAATAGGCCACGGTGGGTGTTGACCGTGAGTAGCTTCCGCGATTCCTCCTCGACCTCGACCTGCAGGTAAGCGTCAGACAAGTCGAGGTGTGTGAAGTAACGTGCTCCAGCCAGTTCCGCAAAGAGGTCGTCAGGATGAGGCAGTGGGTGGCGGTCACATTCCAGCGCGTCATTCAACCCCGTTGAATAATCACCACACAAACGGACCGAAATGTTGTCCGCTTTGCGTACGACGACTATTGGAGCTGCCCAGTCCGAGAATCGAACCGGAGAAATGATACCGTTGTTCTGGAGCCTTTCGAGTTCTTCATCTACCTTTGGGAGCGCAGCGTACGGCACGGGTCGCTTCGGGCAATAGGAAGGACGTGCATCAGGCTTCAGGTACAGCTTCACTTGCGCTTTAGTGCACCTACCCAGCGTGCTTCGGAAAACCTCCGGGAAGTTTTGCTTGAGTTGACTCACGTATTCATCGGGTAGTTGGTCGGGACGTTGGTGTACGACGTTGACCAAGCTGCTGATCGGCACAGACCACAGATCGAATAGATCCATAGTCTCGATTCCAAGAACGTTGAGTTCAGCGTTGTCCGAGATGAAAATGCGACCAGTTTTGGTCACATTCCTGATGGTAATCTCGGTTTGGAACTCGGCGAGAAGGTTGAGGTTGCCACCAGAAGCTGTTACTGCAGATTCCTCCGTCGGTTGAGTGGGTGGCTGTCCGATGCTGTTCCAAGTATCTTCGGAGATAATGGTGATGTCGGACGCCGAGTCGTGCTGGATCTTGACTGTTGTACCGTTGAGCTCGACCGGGATGAACTTCCGCTTGCTTCCGACGTTCCGAACGGTGTGGATACTCCACGTCTTCACGTTCTCTCTGGATTTCGTCTGCTTGAATGGCTCCGAGGGTGTAGGCTTGTTGCTTGAACAGTATCCCATCCTCGTCGCCAGCTGTTATAGCCGTAACCACGGCCGTAACCAAGGGAATAAAACAGGTAGCTACAGTGGCGTAGCCAGAAATTGTCTCTGGGAGGGGTTTTCAACGGTCAATGATACCTTTTTTGATTTGACACTTACATTTTGTAAAATGCAATGATCAAGTGTATTCGTAGTTTGGAAATAGCGGCGCAGCCGAAAAATTTTTTCGTCGCAAAGCGCTTTATACTGAAAATTTGTTCCACAAATTTTGGCTCTGGGGGGGGTTTTAACCCTAAAACCCCCCCCCGTGGCTACGCCAGTGGGTAGCTAGAAGCTAAGGTTTATTGCTTCTGACTTGATTGGTGGTTGGCTAACTAATGACATTTTATTCTATTCTAAATCCCAGGCCTACTACTATCATAATTATCAGGCGAGGCCTGCTACACAAGGTATCACACTTTCAATAGTGTAATAAAAAAAAAATAAGGAGGTACGCTATAATTGATATCTCTCAAGAGCTAATTGCGATTAGTCTCGATGACTTTTGAATTTACTATTGAACAAAACGCTGTGTATGAAAACTAGAAACCAAACAAAAAAGTGCAAAAGTGGGTATGCCGCAAGTTTTTTTGTGGATAAAAAAAAAGCTATCGATCAATTAGAAACTCGCAAAGAAAGATTTTCTGCGGTTAGTACATATCTGATACCGTCTTCAATGCACCGAATAATAAATTGATGTTGCAACGGTGAAGTGCCTATCGAAGCGTGACCATTAGCACAGTTTTGCATTACGTATGCAATGCATCACCACCACACAAATCGACATCCAATAATGAAGTGAGAGTCATAAATTAATTACTTATTAAATTCCAAGTCTGGACGAACATTTGAAAAGGGCCTATCTGCTTTGCGTAAACAAACATGTTTCTGTCTCTGCAGGGCCCATCTGCATCCACCCACGCACATCAACACCCTTAACAGATAGCTTGAAGAACACTCTTTCTGATAAGGGTGTTGATGTGCGTGGGTGGATGCAGATGGGCCCTGCAGAGACAGAAACATGTTTGTTTACAAAAAGCAGATAGGCCCTTTTCAAATGTTCGTCCAGAAGTGTTCTTTACCAAATGAAAGTAGAAGTTCGCAGCGAAGCCCGTACTCAGCATAGAGTTAGAGGAACCCAAACACGAAAGCAACAGCAAATGATGAAGGTCTTAAAATAGATTGCGAGTTCTACTTTCTACATCCGAAGCGCTCCCCTTGCCCCTTTCGAGATGTATCAATTTTCAATAGTGGGCCATTCATTTCAGTATAGTAAGTTATTGCAATGTAAAAGCCGTGGCTTACGATGTCTTGCGCATTAATACTTGTAATGTGTTGTAAAACAAAATATTTCAATTTGGACAATTTGGAACATCAGCAATACAAATTTAAACAAAATAAAAAACTATGCAACTCGTACCTGAACTGGCGGAAGGGGGCCGCTGCTTTTGCTAGCAGAGCTCCCCTTGGGCTTCAGCTTCAATCGTCCAATATTCATTTTATCACCGTTAATTTCACCAGTAAATAATCACACCATTTTCTTGCACTTTTGAAAAACACGTATTTACGCAAATTAGCGAACAAGCATGCAAATTTAACACTTTAATTTCGAAGCAAAAAGCAGCACAACAGAAAATCTAAACCGATCCGTCCCGCAGTTCGTTCCGTTTGTTTGGTTTTGTTTTGGGCTTCCGCGAGCGATTTTGACGTTGTGCACTGTGTCGAGGGGTTTGCAGATGGTGCTTTGTAAAAACATCGTTATTTTTAGTACAAAAACAAACACAGAAACAAACTTTTTTTAAGTTCACTGTTGTCGCGATTTAAATAAATACACAGAAAAAAATAATGTAATCCGCATCGATGTATTTAAGCCGATGTACGAAAAAATCGATGTAACAGTGATTTTCAGATGCAAAATCACGCTTTTTTGATGCTATATTACATCTGCCATGAAATTACACCGATACTGAATAACAATTTACCATTGCACCAAATCTGTGTAATATTCCCATCCTTACAACGTGAATATTACACAGAAACAGCTGCAACCAAGTGGTTACGAATTTGGGTTGACAAAATTACACAAACTCTATGCCATATCGCATCTCCTCACGTTTAATAATACATCTTGCAGCACTGCACCACCCCGCCGACTTTGTTGTGGTCGATCAAGCAACCGGCCATGTTTGATTTTTGCTGATGCAGTCTTCAGTTGCAAGTTTTCCGGGATTTTTCAACAGTTTCGGGTTTCGGTAAGCTATAATTATTAGTGTTTTGTAATAAATAATAAGTTCACTATATATTTCGTATATTTTCAGCATTTAGTAAGCGGAAGACATCGGGGTGGCCGTCCAAGTAAGATGGAAATGGACTTGGCTGGGGCGCAATTTACAAGCAAGCGGCAATTCATTTCTGCATAATCCTGCGTGATTTGCCTCAGATCTGCGGACCCGCATATTCCGTGCCAACACCGACACCGGACCAAAATATATCAGGTAAGTTTCGGTTGATTTCGTAGGGATAATCTGCTCATACGACATCTGAACAGGGAAGTTCTGGAAGTATGGGGGTTAGGTATCGTCTTCTACAACCAAAGTAGAAGCAGGGAAGCATTCTTTCGATATTGATGGAAGTCAGGATTCGTGACGGCTCAATCACTTCTGTAATTAATGATCTGTGTTTTTATTTTCAGCCTGAAGCATCCACATGCATTGTCCACTAGATTCTTTTCATGCGCAGCTGGAAGTACCTGGAGATTGATGAGGAACAGTGCTTGCCGATACCATCAGCTTCAACAGGTAAGAAATCAAAATTACTTCGATGCCCCTTTAATACAGCTTCTCATGCACGTTAATCTTTCAGATCGACCTCCCTCTGAAGAAATGCTAATTATACACCTTCGGGCGTCGGAGCCGGACCAAACTGGCATTCCGCTTTTGCATCATCCTGTTCCCCCGCAACCGTTACCGTCAACGGAGCAGTAAAATGTGACAAGACAGGAATTGTGGTGGCCCATGCAATGTTTCCATCCGGCGGAAAGTTCGGGCGGATTGATAATGGAGCAATATGCCCTATGAAAAAGATACGAGGTGCAATGACCAGATCAAAGCCACGGTGCCGTAAGGAATCTCACATTTGCGACAGTAAATTTCCTTCGTTGTGAAGATTTCACGTTACAGCACGTTGACCGCAATCTGCGTGGGATCCTGTGGAACGATATTCATCGAATAGTGCAACGGGAATATATATCTACTTGGTGGCAAAGTTGTGTAAATGGTGATTGCTGTTGGCAGTAAATTGTGAGGTAATTTAATATTTTTATATTGCAATGGACCAAATCCATATTCTAGAGCGTAATTTTCTATAGCTCCGCACTATCAAATCTATAGGGGGATGCACTTGACAGCGTAATCTATTTATTGAGGTTTATTCTGATTAAACATCGCGATCATCAAGGCAATATTTGATTATTTCATTCGCAAAATCATGAAACATTTCAAATAAGCAAAATATTATGGCTTCCGCAGCAATTTCATCTGTTAAGTGAGTCCCCCTTGTGTTATGTTTGATATTTCAGTATCATAACGAGCTACTTTTCTACATTCGGTCGTAGTCCGGCATTACTTTATGTTTTCATAATGCAATTCATTTTGTTTACATTGAGAATTATAATGCAATTATTTGATCTATAACCAGAGTTTTCATGGTAAAAGCTTGGAATATTGTGAAGGTTGTAGCCTCGGTTGTAGTACTGCTTGCTTGACCCAAATTTCGTGTTTAGGTTATAGGACACGTTCCTATTCCACCACCGCACCGGGAAGCACGATGAGTTACACAATAAATATTTTTTCTTGGCGCGACGCCCCAACTGAGCAAAGTGGGCTTCCCAGCGTGGTTTTTTCCTTTTATTAGGAAGATTTTCAGCTGGTTTGTCTACATAGAAAATTCTTGGGTACCGTGCGGTACCCATATTCTGAACGGTTAAGCGAATCTCACAATAGAGGTTCAAATAAATGAAAGTTCTTGTTTCAAGGGAAACTTCTCCCCAATACCATCAAGTTGGTTTGTTGTCTAGTTAATTGAATAAAATAAATTAAATCTCATAATAGCTTGCAGTCCATGATCTATGTAGACATATTTTCGTTAGTGGAGGACGTGTTCCTAATTGTGGACACACCTCGGGACACACAGTGTTCGCTAAGGTCAGTTTACCTTTTTTCCAAAAAGTGCACAATCGCAAATATGCGTAAATGATACTCAAATATAGGTAAAAAAGACTCAAATATGGGTAATGTGTACTTAATTGTAACCCAAATATGGGTAAATATTACCCATAAATGCGAATGTGCACTTTTGCAAAATATGAGTTTTATATACCCATATTTGCGTAAAGTTTACGCAAATTTGAGTAAAATTTACCCATATTTTAGAAAAATAGGTAAACTGACCTTAGCGTGTTACTTACTATGTACAAACACATTCACTACGTTCACAGTTGAGTCAAAAATAATACGCTTTGTAACGATTGGATTATAGAGGGGCTCAATAAAATGAACGTAGATAGTAGACTCTTGAATCAATATATTGCTTCATAAGAGAAAAATCTTTTTCGGATTGACCGACTGTTCAGAATATGGAGCTGTCTATAATATGATGCTCGCACGGTATTTGCATTCAAAAGTTATTTTTTACCATTTATAAATTTTGATTTAATTGTAGTGGTGTTCTTTCTATGAGCACTTCTACTTGTGTTAACCGAGACACCCAAAGCTTTTTGTCAATGAATTGAATCTTTGGCTGTTTTCCTATGCGCATCATATGGGCCATCCACATTACATCTAATTTTCTCTGTATTATAAATAATAAAACGAGCACTATGAAAGTTTCGTTAGAAATTTCTACAGCAATTCCTACAGTAGTTCTTTCGGAAATCATTCTAAGAGTTCCTTCGCGTATTCCTCCAGGAGTTCATTCGGGAATTTCTCCTAGAGTTCCTTCGAGGATTACTAAAGTAGATCTTACCGAAATTCCTGCAGGAGTTCCTTCGGGAATTCGGTTTTTAGGGGTATCCAGATTATTTCATAATCGAAATCTCCGTCCAAAAATTAGTCGAAATCCAAAGTTTCATTATTATTGGTGACCGAGAACTATTTTTAAAATGCACTTAAATGTAGTTTGTATGGAGAAAATGTTTGATTCAGGGCGAACTGTCATTTTATCGATTGAACTGTCATTCTATCCACGGAAATTAAAATAGTTTTGATAGTTTTGTTTATTTAACTATCAAAACAAAGGAATTTGAGCGCAATAAAATCCCGTCATACTCAGAAAAATGAGCTCTTTCCATTAGGCTATAGAAAATGACAATGAAGGTATTTCTTCGAGAAATCCTGGAAAGGCTCTCAGAATTTCTTTCAAGAAATTCCTCTGAGGATTCTTTCGAAAAATGAATTCCTCCAGAAGATTCTTCGAGAATTCCTTAAGGCACTCCTTCGAAAATTCATCCAGGAATTCTTCTGGGAATTTTTCTAGGAATACCTTGATATTTGCTCGAGAAGCTCGTTTGGAAATTGATCATGAAATTCATTAGGAAATTCCTGGAGGAATCTCTAAAGGAACTCCTGGAGGAATTCCCGAAGGAACTCCTCGAAAAATTCCCCAAGGAACTCTTGGAGGAATTCCCGAAGGACCTTATGAAAAAATTTGCGAAAATCACAGCTAGTCGCGTTCGGTAATTTTTACCGAAATCTCAACTGCTGAGCATTCGGTAATGGTTGTTTACGGAAATTATACAAAAATTACCAAATATCGGTAAAACGTTATCGTTTATCTGTCAAATTTTAGAGAAGTTCGGTAAACGTCACCGAATTTTTCCGGTAAAAAACTTAACGGTTGAGATTTCGGTAAAATATTACCGAAGTCGGTGATTTTTTCTAAGTTTGTACGTTTGGAGATATTTCCGAAGGAACTCCTGGAGCAATTCTCGAAGGAACTCCTTGAGGAATTCCCAAATAAACTCTTGGAACAATTTGCGAAGATATGTTTG
Source organism: Aedes albopictus (assembly GCF_035046485.1). NCBI lineage: Eukaryota > Metazoa > Arthropoda > Insecta > Diptera > Culicidae > Aedes > Aedes albopictus. The sequence goes on from NC_085138.1 coordinate 246,735,549, forward strand.
GAGAAATTCCCGAAGGAACCTCCTGAAGGATCTTTTGGAGGGATTTTCGAAGATACTTCTGAAATTCCCGAAAAAACTGCTGGGGAAATTCTCGAAATCCCTCCAGGAGTTCCTTCATGAATTCCTCTAGGAGTTTCTTTGGGAATTTCTTTTGAAGTTCTTTCGAGGATTTCTAAAATTGATCTTGCCGGAATTCCTGGATAAGTTCTTTCGGGATTTCCTTTTGATATTTTTTCAGTTGTTCATCCGGGAATTCTTCCTGGATGAACAACTGGTATTTCAAGAGTTTTTCCAAGAGCTCCATTGATAATTTCTAAAGGAGATCCTTCGGAAATTTCTTTAGAAGGTGCTTTGAGAATTGTTCAAGGGATTCATTCAGGAGTTCATCTAGGAGTTCCGTTAGGAATTTCGACAAGAATTCTTACAGGAGTTCCTTTGAAAACACCTCCAAGAGTTCATTTGGGAATACTCCTGGATCCTTCGTGAATTCCTCCAGGAGTTTCTTCTGGCTTAATCCAGGATTCTCTTTTAAACTTTGTTCAGGATACCCTTTGAGAAAATTAAAGGATATCATTCAAAAGTTCCTTCGGAAATTGCTTAAGGAATTTCTTCCGGAATTCCTTAAAAAGTTCTTTCAGAATTTCTTTCGAGAATTCCTCTGAGAATTCTTTCTTCGAAAATTCCTCCGCAGATCCTTTGTAAATTCCTTGAGGAACTCCTTCGAAAATTCATCCAGGAGTTCTTTCGGGAATTCTTCTAGGAACACCTTGATGTTAACTCAAGAAGTTCCATCGGGAATTGATCTTGAAATTCATTAAGAAATTTCACCGAGAATGATTTCGGAAATTCCCCCAGGCATAAGCCCCAACTTGTGACGTAGTTGGAGGGAGGGGGGAGTATTGGAGATCCCCGAAATTGGAAGGGAAAGTCCCGAGGGTAATTTTCGAAAGGAACTACTAGATGAATTTTCAACTTCTGGAAGAAACCCCAAAGGAACTCTTGGAGAAATTTCCGAAGGAACTGCTGGAGGAATTCCCGAAAGAACTCCTGGAGGAATTCCCAAAGGAGCTCTTGGAGGATATCCCGAAGGATTTCCTGGAGGAATTTGCGAAGCAATTTCTGAAGAAATTCCTGGAGGAGTTTCCGAAGGAACTCCATGAGAAATTCCCGAAGGAACTCCTAGCTAAATTCCTGACGGAGCTCCTTGAGAAATTCCCGAAGGAACTCTTGGAGGAACTCCCGAAGGATTTCCTGGAGGACTTCACATAGAATCTCATGGAGGAATTCTCCAAGGAACTGATGGAGGAATTCTGGAGATATTTCAGAAGCAACTTCTGGGGGAATTTCCGAAAGAGCTCCTGAAGGAATTCCCGAAGGAACTGGTGGAATATTTTTTGGAAAACTTCTGGAGGAACTCTCGGAGGAATTTCCAAAGGAACTCCTGGAGGAATTACTATAGGAACTCCTGGAGGAATTCCTTGAGTAACTCTTGGATGAATTTCCAAAGGAACTCCCGAGCAACCTGCTGTAAGAACTCTAGTGGGAACACCTGGACTGCCCCTCTCACACTTAAATTCAGAAATTGATCTCGGTAAACGGTTTACCGAGAATCCAACAGCTGATATCTCGGTAAAATATTTACTGATTCTCGGTAAAAATTTTACCGAGATTTCGGCAAACCATTACCGAGTCTCGGTGAACTTTGCCGAGATCTCGGTAAAAAGTTGGATTACCGAGATCTCGGCAAAGTTTTGACGACATCTCGGTAAAACTTTTTCCGAGATTCAGTAAAAATTATTACCGGATTCTCGGCTGTTGGATTCTCGGCAATCCGTTTGCTGAGGTCGGCGATTTAATTTAAGTGTGCTTCGCATGTCAGTCCCATGTTGTTTTTCAAAGTACCTACGTTTTGCACTATAACTCCAATTGTTTTCGAAAAAATGTATTCAATTCTTGCATAAACTTTTCGTGGAACATTGGGCTGTGAAATGAGGCAAGAAAAATATCAAATTTATTTTAAATGAGCTCGTGAGAGACAAAAATATGATTCGCATTAGTAACGGCATGGGACTGACATGACAAGAGGGGCAGTGGAGGATTTCCAAAGGAACTCCAGGTGGAATTCCCGAAGGAACTCCTAGATAAATTCCTGACGGAGCTCCTTGAGAAATCCTCGAAGGAACTCTTGGAGGAATCACAAAAGGAACACCTGGAGGAATTCCCGAAGTAACGCCCGGAGGAATTGCCGAAGAAACTCCTGGAGGCATATTCTAAGAAATCCTACTTTGGCAATCCTAGGGAAAGTCTCGAAGGTACTCCTGGAGGAACTGCCAAAGGTACATTTGGAGGAATTTTCGAAAGGAACTCCTAGATGAATTTCCAACTTCTGGAAGAATTCCCAAAGGAACTTTTGGAGGAATTTCCGAAGATAGTTCTGGAGGAACTACTCGAGGAAGTCCTGAAGAAATTTCTGTATGAATAGATGGAGGAAGTCCTGAAGGAACTTCAGTAAGAAGCCCTGGAGGAATTCCCGAGCAACCTCCTGGAGGAATTTTAGTGGGATCACCTGGAGGATTTCCAGAGGAACTCCTAGATGAATTCCCGAAGAAGCTCCTTGAGAATTTCCCGAAGAAACTTTTTGAGGAACTCTTGAAGGATTTCCTAGAGGAATTTACATAGAATCTCCTGGAGGAAATCTCGAAAGAACTCCTGGAGGAATTTTCGGAGGAATTCTGGGGCAATTTCCAAAGCAATTTCTGAAGGAACTCTTGGAGGAATTTCTGAAGGAACTTCTGGAGGAGTTACCGTAAAAACTCCTGGGGTAATTCCTTGATTAACTCTCGAAAGAATTCCCAAAGGAACTCCTGGAAGATTTACAAAAGGAACTCTTGAAGAAATTCTGTGAAGAACTTCTGGAGGAATTCCCGAAGGAACTCTTGGAGGAACTTGCGAAGGATTTCCTGAAGGAAATTTCGAAGCAACTTCTGGAGGAATTCCTGGATGAATTCTTGGTAGAATTTTCGAAGAAACTCCTGGAGGATTTACAAAAAAAAACTCTTGGAGGGATTCCCGAAAGAACAGGTGGAGGAATTTTCGGAGGAATGCTGGAGCATTTTCCGAAGTATCTTTTGGAGGAGCTTTTGAAGAAATTTCCGAAGGAACTTCTAGATAAATTCCCGACAGAGCTCCTTGAGAAATTTCCGAAGGAACTCTTGGAGGACTTCACATAGAATCTCATCGAGAAATTCCCGAATGAGCTGGTGGAGGATTTTATGGAGGCATTCTGGAGTAATTTCCGAAGCATATTCTGGAGGAATTCCTGGAGGAATTTCCAAAAGAGCTCTTGGAGGAATTCCCAAAAGGAACTTGTGGAGGAATTTTTGGAAAAATTCTGGCGGAACTCTCGGAGGAATTTTCATAGGAACTCCTGGAGGAATTACCATGTGAACTCCTGGAGGAATTCCTTGAGTAACTCTTGGATGAATTTCCAACGGAGCTCCCGAGCAACCACCTGTAGGAATTCTAGTGGGAACACCTGGAGGATTTCCGAAGGAACTCCAGGTGGAATTCCCGAAGGAACTCCTAGATGAATTCCCGACGAAGCTCCTTGAGAAATTCACGAAGGAACTCTTGGAGGAATTACAAAAGGAACATCTGGAGGAATTCCCGAAGAAACTCCTGGAGGCATTGTCGAAGAAATCCTGCTTTGGGAATCCTAGGGAAAGTTCCGAAGGTACTCCTGGAGGAACTGCCGAAGGTACTTTTGAAAAAAAAAATCGAAAGGAACTCCTAGATGAATTTCCAACTTCTGGAAGAATTTCCAAAGGAACTTTTGGGGGAATTTCAGAAGGAACTACTCGAGGAAGTCTTGAAGGAATTTCTACATGCAAAGATGGAGGAAGTCCTGAAGGAACTTCAGTAAGAAGCCCTGGAGGAATTTCCGAACAACCTCCTGAAAGAATTTGAGTGGGAACACCTTGAGAATTCCCGAAGGAACTCCTAGATGAATACCGAAGAAGATCCTTGAGAAATTCGCGAAGGAACTTTTGGAGGGACTCGAAATATTTCCTGGAGAAATTCACATAGAGTTTCCTGGAGGAATTCTCAAAGGAACTGGTGGAGGAATTCAGGAGCAATTTCCGAAGTAACTTTTTTAAGAATTCTTGAAGGAATTTCCGAAGAAACTCCTGGATGATTTTCTTGAGTGTCTCTTGGAACAAAGAGACGAACCAGCCAAGGGCTGAAAGTCTCTATAATAAAGATAAATCGATCAATCAGTGTCTCTTGGAACTCCTGGAGGATTTACAAAAGGAACTCTTGGAGGAATTCCCGAAAAAACTCCTGGAAGAATTCCCAAAGGAGCTCTTGGAGGAACTCCCGAGGGATTTCCTGGAGGAATTTCCGAAGCTATTTCTGAAGGAATTCCTGGAGGAACTCTTGGAGGAGTTTCCGAAGGAACTACTGCAGGATTTACAAAAGGAACTCTTGGAGGAATTCCCAAAAGAACTTTTGGAGGAATTATCGAAGGAACTGGTGGAATTTTCGGAGGAATTCTGGGACAATTTCCGAAGCAACTTCTGGAGGAACTCGTTGAGGAATTTCTGAAGGAACTCTCGGAGGAATTACCGTAGAAACTTCTGAAGTAATCCTGGAAGGATCTCTTGGAGGATTTACAAAAGGAACTCTTGGAGGAGTTACCGAAAGAACTCTTGAAGGAATTCCCGAAGGAACTGGTGAGGAATTTTCGGAGGAATTCTGGAGTAATTTCCAAAGTAACTTCTGGAGGAACTCTTGGAGGAATCTCCGAAGGAAATCCTGGAGGAATTCCCGAAGGAAATCTTGGAGGAAATTCCTAAGGATTTCCTGGAGGAATTCCTGAAGGAACTGGTGGAGGATTTTTTGGAGGAATTCTGGTGCAATTTCCGAAGCCTTTTCTGGAGGAATTCCCGAAGGAACTAGTGGAGGATTTTTTCCTCCTGGATCCTGGATCCTGGAAGGATCTCCTGGAGGATTTACAAAAGGAACTCTTGGAGGAGTTACCGAAAGAACTCTTGAAGGAATTCCCGAAGGAACTGGTGAGGAATTTTCGGAGGAATTCTGGAGTAATTTCCAAAGTAACTTCTGGAGGAACTCTTGGAGGAATTTCCGAAGGAAATCCTGGAGGAATTCCCGAAGGAAATCTTGGAGGAAATTCCTAAGGATTTCCTGGAGGAATTCCTGAAGGAACTGGTGGAGGATTTTTTGGAGGAATTCTGGTGCAATTGCCGAAGCCTTTTCTGGAGGAATTCCCGAAGGAACTAGTGGAGGATTTTTTGGAAAAATTCTGGAAAACTTCTGGAGGAACTCTCGGTTGAATTTCCGGAGGAACGCCTGGAGGAATTACCATAGGAACTTCTGGAGGAATTCTTAGATTAACCCTTGGATGAATTTCCAAAAGAATTCCCGAGCAACCTCCTGCAGGAATTCTAGTGGGAACACCTGGAGGATTTCCGAAGGAACTCCTGGTGGAATTCCCGAAGGAACTCGTAGATGAATTACCGAAGAAGATCCTTGAGAAATTCCCGAAGGAACTTTTGGAGGGACTTTCCAAGGATTTTCTAGAGTAATTCACATAGAATTTCCTGGAGGAATTCTCGATGGAACTGGTGGAGGAATTCTGGAGCAATTGCCGAAGCAAATTCTTGAAGAATTCTTGAAGGAATTTCCGAAGAAACTCCTGGAGGATTTTCTTGAGTGTCTCTTGGAACTCCTGGAGGATTTACAAAAGGAACTCTTGGAGGAATTCACAAAGGAGCTCTTGGAGGAACTCCCGAAGGATTTCCTGGAGGAATTTCCGAAGCAATTTCTGAAGGAATTCCTGGAGAAACTCTTGGAGGAATTTCCGAAGGAACTCCTGTAGGATTTACAAAACGAACTCTTGGAGGAATTCCCAAAAGAACTTCTGGAGGAATTCCCGAAGGAACTGGTGGAGGAATTTTCGGAGGAATTCTGGGACAATTTCGAAGCAACTTTTGGAGGAATTCGTTGAGGAATTTCTGAAGGAACTCTCGGAGGAATTACCGTAGAAACTTCTGGAGTAATTCCTTGATTAACTCTCGGAAGAATTCCCGATGAAACTCCTGGAAGATTTACAAAAGGAACTCTTGAAGGAATTCCATAAGAACTCCTGGAGGAATTCTCGAAGGAACTCCCGAGAGGAGTTCCCGAAAGAACTCTTGAAGTACTTTCCGAAGGAACTGGTGAGGAATTTTCGGAGGAATTCTGGAGTAATTTCCAAAGTAACTTCTGGTGGAACTCTTGGAGGAATTTCCGAAGGAAATCCTGGAGGATTTTTTGGAGGAGTTCTGATGCAATTTCCGAAGCAACTTCTGGAGGAATTCCCGAAGGAACTAGTGGAGGAATTTTTGGAAAAATTCTGGAAAACTTCTGGAGAAACTCTCGGTGGAAATATCCGGAGGAACGCCTGGAGGAGGAATTCCTAGATTAACTCTTGGATGAATTTCCAAAGGAATTCCCGAGCAACCTCCTGTAGGAATTCTAGTGGGACACCTGGAGGTTTCCGAAGGAACTCCTGGTGGAATTCCCGAAGGAACTCCTAGATAAATTCCAGAAGGAGCTCCTTGAGTAACTCTCAAAGCATGTCCTTGGAGGAATTACAAAAAGAACACCCGGAGGAATTCCCGAAGAAACTCTTGGAGGCATTTTCGAAAAAAATACTGCTAGGGAAAGTCCCGAAGGTACTCCTGGAGGAACTGCCGTAGGTACTTTTGGAGGAATTTTTGAAAGGAACTCCTAGATGAATTTCCAACTTCTGGAAGAATTCCCAAAGGAACTCTTGGAGGAATTTCCAAGAGAACTACTCGTGGAAGTCCTGAAGAAATTTCTGTATGAATAGATGGAGGAAGTCCTGAAGGCACTTCAGTAAGAAGCCGTGGAGGAATTCCCGTGCTACCTCCTGGAGCAATTTTTGTTGGAACTACTGCACTGCCGTGAATCGCATATCAGTCCCATCTTTGTTGGATTTCCAATGCAAATGGGACAGATATTCGATTCACGGCAGTGCAGGATTTCCAAAGGAATCCTGCTTTGGGAATCCTAGGGATAGTCGCGAAGGAACTCAGGAGAATTCCGACGGAACTCCGGGAAACTACGAAGGAGTTTTCGAAAGGAACTCCTCATGGAACTCCTAGAGAGTCCCAAAAATTGGACCACGAATAAAGTTTCCTCAACATATAACTGAATATAAAGATAAGATATAACTACAATATTTATATATTTTTAGGATCATTCAACGTCAAGGAAGGGAACGGCAACTAGTACAACAAGGCAAAAGCAAGGATGCTACGTACGACTATTTTTCTCGAAGAGGCCTCAACATCACTTCAAGCATCATTAGCACATGCATTCTACAAGCGAAAGCACGATAACCTTGACGATTCGGTATACCTTTGCGGCCAACGAATAGCATGGGTTGAGGAAGAGTTGCAGATCTTGTTCACAAATCAGAATCCATCGAAGTGAGCTGAAGTGACAAATGTTCCAAGGGCGCTTAGCTTGTTTGTAGTTAAACGTTAAAGCAACTTGACGGTGCCAGCTGCTTCCAACCAGAATGCCGATTTACTAGAATGCGCGCTCATGACGGGCCATTCGTGGCAGTTTGTGGTGTTACAAAATTAGCAATTTACGTAATTTAAACATGACCCATGAGTACGATAAATTATGAACAGTTTGACCACCCATATCTCGATATCGAACCAAAAATTCAGCAAAAATGGTCGAGAACGCATCGATATAGGGATTTATAAAGGTAAAGGAAAGTTGAGGTAGGAGAAGATAGAAAAATTGAGAACAATGAAAATAGTCAACATCGTATTTAAAAGCAATAAATTGTACAAATTTTATTAACATTTTTTTTTATATTTTTTAATGTTGGAACATAAACAATAAAATAAATAGCAATAAACTTCAGTTGAAAGATTATTTATTCAATAATTATTCAATAAAATAATATTTATATTTATTCAATAATTATTATTTTCTCTTCTATGGCTGATTAAATTATATTTTTATTCTTTTTCGATTTGAATTTAGTATAGATCTAGTGTGTTCACTTAAACTATACAACATTCTGAGCGAAAAGAGATAAAAATGCAATTTAATCGGCCATAGAAGGGCGTTAGAAATCGTTTCCATTTTACATCGCTTCATTCACATCGTTTAAATGTACGTCGAACGAATTACATCGCAAGAATTACATCGGATCTGTTTATTACATCAACAGCCGTCGAGTACATCGGGCTGTGTAATATTAATCAATCGATGTAACGACCTGGTTGCAGCGATTTCGATGTAATATTCAACAACCTTTTTTGCTGTGTACATATAAGCTATTTTACGAGACGCTCTACCGGTGGGCCGCTCATTGTTATTGTTTACATTTGATGTTATCGTTTTCGCGAAAACTAGCATAACATGTGGTGAGCGCCAATCATATTTTTGCTGGCAGAGATGTTTCGGTTTCTAATGTGGCATGTATCCATCCCCCGGGCGCATGATGTCACTAGCAGATGAAAAAAACATCGCCACGGTCTACGGATATTAATTATAGTTGGCGGATTGACGCATTTTTGCAGATAAATGAACCTCGTTTATTGGATGGGCCTGTATCAAATGTTATGCTAGTGAAAATGTAAATAAATGGGCCCACCGGTTGGACTTCAAAACTGGTAAACATTCAAAAAACAGCTGATTTGAAACGTCTCATAAAATGCCTTATTGTCGTCGCGGTTGAAACCCGAAGTTTCCCCACACCCGACAATCGAATTTTCTCAAAATCCATACGTGAAACCTAACGTCGGACGTAGTACGCTGGATAGCGGACCTGGCCCTCCATCCAGCGCACTGTGCCCGACGTATGTCCGACACACGGTTTAGGAGAAAACTCGATTTTCGCGTGTCAAAAATTCCGATTTCAACTGCACGAACAATATGTGTTCAAAATAAAATAATATTGTCGATTTTCCCCCTTATCGAACGCGACGATTTGAATCCGTCACGGGTGAAACCTAATGAGGTATAGTGTTGCTGGCAACCATGTCGCTGAAGACCCCCTTGAGTAGTGTGTGTGGGAATCATAAATGTCAAACGAACTGTCATATGAACTGTCAAGCATATGTCAAACCTACTTTCATGAAATTGCGAAGTCATTGGCAAAGTGAATTGAGCTAAAATTGGTTGAACTACTGTTTATAAAGTAAGAATAAATAATTTGTAAATTTATTAAAATAACGAGAACTATTTAGATTTGCAGATTAAATAAAGGTGATTGTTGGTCGCTAGGAAGAAGTGTTGGCAAACTAAGAGGAGAATAAATGTAAGCTGATATATTGAATTTGTTACTTGATTGCTAACCTTAATTAAATTTATAGCTTTGAGCTAATCTCGATCGGGAACCAAGACGAGTTGCTACATAAGATCTCCGAAAACACCAACAAAATCTCAAAGATTTATTTGGAGACGACCGAAGGATGGAGAAATCATTCGTTCGTCAAACCCGTTCCAAGACGCAGGTTATCAAGAAGTCCGCTGGAGCACCGCCAGATGCTGCGGGTGACGTACAGGATCATACAGGTGATGAATTTATGCCATCGATTATGGATCTCGAGCACGGACAGGACCACGATTGTGCGATATGTGACCGTCCCAACAACACTGAGCTCTATATGGTCCAATGCGGTAGATGTAAGCGTTGGCATCATTTCTCTTGTGCGGGAGTGGACACCCATACCGTCAAATCCACGGAGTTTCGTTGTACGGAATGTTTATCGAAGCAGGGTCCCGAACGGTCATATCGCTCTGTTTCTGGCCGATCGAGTGCTGTAAGCGGTCGTAGTTCGCAAATCGACCGTGAAATACAACGATTGGAGGATGAAAGGCGCGCTGAGGAAGAGGTAGAAAGTGAGCGTTTACGACAGGAAAAATTGCTTATCGAGAAAGCCGCCAAGGAGAAATTGGAGCGCGAAAAACAGTTTATTGCTAGAAAGCACGAATTGCTCCGACAAAAAGATGACGAAAGCGTGAGTGTCACAAGCCGTCACAGTAGCAGAAGCAGTATTCGGAAAGTAGAGGATTGGGTACAGAAGCAGTTCACTCCCACCGGTGACGTCGAGAAGGATAACGTCCAGAAGCAGACTGGGAAGCAGGAACCGGTTACATCATCCACCCCGTTAGGAAGCATCGACACAGGCACTATCAAGTTTCAGCAAGAGTCAGCAGTCGGCAGACCAAGCGGAAGAAAACTAGCATCATTACCTCGTACGATTGGCAGTGTCACGATTGGAGATAGCCCGGAGATAGAATACCCAAAGCTGGAATTGGTGGACGTTCAAAAGTATGCGCGCCTCTTAGACGAATCTGAATCGATCCTTGCGAATCCAGGACCAATATCTAAGCATTCAACAACGGGGGCCAAACCGAAGATCGTAGCGAAGTTGACGAATCCCACTCCATTTGAAATGTGGCATCGTGAAACATGCCAGCTTCGAAGGCAGCGTGATCAAGAGATGGCAAAACAAGACGATGACGAAAGGAAGCGATACGAAAGCCGTCTGCATGAAATTGAGTCTACTTTGCAACGGCAACGAGATATGGAGTTAGAGCACCAGCAAGAAAACGAGCTGAGGCGACGCCGAGAGGTTGAACTGGTAAATCGCCTGAATCGTCTAGAAGATCAGCATGCGGAAGAGAAGAAGCAACTGAAGGAAGCAGAGTGTGCGTTGAGAAGGCAACTGGAGGAAAGTCATCTACGGTACCAGACCCTGGAAGCAGATAGGCAACGTCAGCGAGCAGAGCAAGAAGAGCAACTACGCCAGTTTCGAGAGCGGGAACAGCAGCTTACTATGCAATTGGATTCGATTCGTCTTCAAGATCAATGTGGACATCCAACTGTCGTTCAGCCACAACACGCCGCAACGTTTCAGTACGATCCCACACTGTTTCAACAACAAAGTATGATAGCACCAGTACCGGATGGACAAGGTATTTTTGTGAGAGACACGCGGAAGCCGTTGGTAAGTGATCCACTATGTAGTCAGGAGGAAGATACTACTTCAGTCGTTTTCTCCGGACGAGATACACCTTGTTCTAGTTCGCTAGGTAGAGCAGGGACACATCGTACGTTTGGAATAAATCAACAGCTAGGGCCGACAAGTTTAGGTTTGCAGGGACAACTACCGTATAATCCCTATCATCCTCCAGAGCTTAACAGATTTGGTAGCAATAATTACTTGCAAACTCAGTTTGAACCTACTCGACAGCAGTTAGCAGCTAGGCAAGTGATCCCAAAAGAACTCCCCACATTTTCCGGGGATCCCACTGAATGGCCACTCTTCATTAGTAGTTATAAGCACTCAACTCTCTCTTGTGGCTATTCTGATTCGGAAAATCTCTTGCGTCTTCAACGTGCACTAAAAGACTCCGCAAAGGAGTCCGTGAGCAGTTTCTTGCTTCATCCGTCGACGGTACCGCAAATTATGTCGACACTTCAAACTTTGTATGGAAGACCAGAACAAATCGTGCATCATCTGGTTGCCAAAGTTCGTGCGACACCTGCTCCGAGAGCGGATAAACTGGAAACATTAGTGCAGTTTGGCCTTGTAGTACAAAACCTATGCGGACACTTAAAAGCGATTGGGATGGATAACCATCTGTGCAATCCCATTCTGCTACAGGAGCTCGTCGATAAACTGCCTCCAAATGTCAAATTTAGTTGGGCACTGTATCAGGAGCAACAACCAGTCGTCGACTTAAGCACGTTTGGCGACTATATGGGGAGAGTAACAGCTGCCACCAGTGGGATAACCAATGTGAGTCTGATGACAAAACATCTGAAGGACGATAGGCAAAGGACGAAGGAAAAAGCATTTGTGAACACGCATGCCGCATACGAAAAGAAGAAGTCTGAATCATACAACAGTGAGCATCGGGAAGAACAGCCAATGAACACGAAGCGCAGGGAAGAAAATAAGGATTGTCCGATGTGCAAATCCCATGAGCATATCGCCGAAAAGTGCACCGAATTCAAAAAGCTATCAGTGAATGAGCGTTGGAGATTCGTGAAGGAGCAAAAACTATGTCGGAGATGTCTCGTCGCACACACTCGTTGGCCTTGTGAAGGAGAAATCTGCGGAGTCAACGGATGCCAGAAACGTCATCATCGACTGCTTCATTACGATGCAGAACCGGAGCAACCCCTGGCTACTACCAACGCTACTGTCACCATCCATCGACAAGCCGTTACTTCGACTTTGTTCAAAGTACTACCAGTAACGTTGCATGGAAAGTCAGGCATCGTTAACACTTTTGCGTTTCTTGACGATGGTTCATCTACAACTCTCCTGGATAAAGCTATCGCTGACGAACTGGGAGTAAGTGGCAAGTCGCTTTCACTGTGTATGCAATGGACTAGCGGAATCGACAAGAAAGTTTCCACTACTCAAATCGCAAAGCTAGGCATTTCTGAACCTGGAAGCAAACTGACGTTGCAGCTGTCAGAAATCTACACCGTAGAGAATCTCGGGCTTCCGGAGCAGTCAATCGATTATGATGCACTAGCAAACGAGTATCAGCACCTTCGAAATCTACCTGTGAAGAGTTTTCAGAATGCAAATCCTGGATTGCTGATCGGAGTCAACAACATTCACCTTTTGACCACATCGAAAGTGCGGGAAGGAAAGGAACATGAGCCTATTGCAGCGAAGACTCGTATCGGATGGGTAATTTGCGGTCGACTGCGTGGAGAAGAGAAGCAACTTCAACATCGTCAAATGCACATTTGTGCGGAAGTAACCGATCTCGACCTTCACAACTACGTTCAAGAGTTTTTCTCGGTGGAAAGCACAGGCGTTGCTGTTGCACCTTATCTGGAAGGAACTGAAGATCAACGTTCAAGGCGAATCCTCCAGGAGACTACTATACGGAAGACAAATGGTAAATTCGAGACTGGTTTGCTGTGGAAACAAGACGACTTCGTGTTTCCTGATAGTCGACCGATGGCAGAGCGCCGCCTGAAATGTCTTGAGCATCGCTTGTCTAAGAATCCACAGCTGTACGACAGTGTACGACAACAGATAGCTGATTATACATCTAAAGGTTACATCCATGTGGTGACTGAAGATGAAAAGGCCAAATTCGATCCTCGCCGAACATGGTATTTGCCCCTTGGTGTTGTTTTGAACCCAAACAAACCGGGCAAAGTACGCGTAATATGGGATGCGGCAGCCAAAGTGAATGGAGTGTCGTTGAACACGATGCTACTCAAAGGGCCAGATCTGTTGACCCCTCAATTGACAGTAATTTTCAAATTTCGGGAAAAAGAAGTTGCGTTTTCTGGAGATATCCAGGAGATGTTTCTACAGGTTGGAATTAGAAAGCAAGATCGAAGCGCACTACTTTTCGTGTTTCGAAACTCTGCTTCACAACCTATAGTCACGATGGCATCTGATGTGGCTATTTTCGGCGCAACTTGCTCTCCGGCGCAGTCGCAATTTGTCAAGAACCTTAATGCGGCGCAACACGAGTAGGAATTTCCACAAGCAGCTGCAGCAATTACGAACAAACATTACGTCGACGACTATTTGGACAGTGTTGATACTGAGGAAGAAGCAATCAAGTTGGCATTAGAAGTGGCAAAGGTTCATCAATATGCAGGATTCCATATTCGGAATTGGGTATCAAATAGGCCCAAGGTTTTGGAAGCAATTGGAGAGGTTAACCCAGCTACAGTGAAGAACCTGACGATGAATAACCAAACCGGTTTCGAGCGACTCTTAGGAATAGTGTGGCTACCCGAGGAAGATGTCTTTTGTTTTAGACTTGGCTTTCAAGGAGATCTTCAAGAACTGGCAAAAGGAGAAAAAATCCCCACCAAACGGTTGATGCTCAGTTTCTTGATGAGAATCTATGATCCCTTAGGATTAGTGGGCTCACTGATCATTCAAGGAAAAATTCTAATCCAGGACGTGTGGCGAGCACGCGTGGAATGGGATCAACAGATCCCCGAAGATATGTTCGGTCGCTGGAAGTCATGGCTACAAGTGCTGAGGGATTTGGATAACGTGAAAATTCAGCGGTGCTACTTCCCAGGCTACGATCCCATTTGCTACAAATCGTTGGAGCTCCATGTTTTCGTGGATGGAAGTGCACAAGCGTATTCCGCCGTTGCCTATTTCCGAATCGTGGATAGAGGTTCGATACGATGCTCATTAGTAGCGTCCAAAACAAAGGTTGCCCCTCTACAGCTTTTGTCAATTCCTCGTATTGAACTACAAGCGGCGGTCATTGGCGCACGGTTACGTAAAACTATAGAAGAAGGGCACTCAGTTCAAATCATGCGAACTTGCTTTTGGAGCGATTCAAGTACGGTTATCTCCTGGATAAGATCAGACACACGACGTTACCGACAATACGTGGCCTTCCGGGTTAACGAAATTTTGAGTCTATCGAGAGTCGAGGAGTGGCGATGGCTGGATACGAAGGCAAATGTAGCAGGCGAGGCGACGAAATGGGGAAACGGACCAAACTGCGAACCCGACAGTAGGTGGATGCGTGGACCAAAATTTCTGTATGAAGAGGAGAGCCATTGGCCAAAACACAATCTGGAAATTCCAGATGAATCAATAGAGGAGTTACGCCCAGCATTCGTGGGCAGTCATTCTGTGAAGGTTCCTGTAATTGACGTGAATCGTTTCTCAAAATTCGAACGCTTGTTGCGGACTACCGCATACATACACCGTTTCGGGGATATCGTCAAACAACGAGCTACAAAGGGATCCGGAGACCTGACCAGTGATGATTTACAGAAAGCCGAGCGAACTTTGTGGCGTATGGCGCAAGCAGAGCACTATCCAGATGAATTGGCAATACTAAAGCGGAACGTGGATGCGGAACCAGAACAGCGAAAGGCGCTGGGAACAAGTAGTGCGATTGCGAAACTACCTCCACAGTTGGATGAACATGGAGTAATACGTTTCGATAGCCGTATCGCAGCGGCTGATTACGTCAGCTATGATACCAAATATCCGATTATTATGCCGAGACAACATCCGATTACTAAACTTCTTTTGGATTGGTACCATCGCAAGTATCGGCACGCGAATAACGAAACTATCGTAAATGAAGTTCGGCAACGATTTTATATTCCGAAGCTTCGGGTGGAAGTTCGTTCCGCAACTCGACGCTGTCAATGGTGCCGTGTCTATAAGGTCAAGCCTCTGGCACCAAAAATGGCGCAACTTCCAAGGATCCGCATCACGCCGTTCCTACGTCCTTTCACATTCGTAGGTATCGATTACTTCGGACCATATTTCGTAAAAGTCGGTCGCAGTTCAGTTAAGCGCTGGGTTGCCCTTTTTACATGTCTGACTGTTCGGGCAATTCATATGGAGTTAGTCTACGGGTTGACAACAGATTCGTGTAAGAAAGCTATTCGACGATTCATTGCGCGAAGAGGAGCACCACAGGAAATATACACGGACAACGGTACGAATTTTGTCGGTGCAAGTAGGGAGCTCCAAAATGAGTTGCGAGTGATCAACACTATGATGAGCAGTGCATTTACGGATGCGAATACTAAGTGGCGGTTCAATCCTCCAGCGGCACCCCACATGGGAGGCTGTTGGGAACGTATGGTGCGTTCCGTAAAAGCTGCCATGGGATCGTTACCTACGATTCGGAAACTAGACGACGAAGAATACCTGACCCTTCTAGCTGAAGTTGAACACATGATCAACTCACGACCACTAACGTTTGTACCACTGGACGACGAACAACAAGAGTCCCTAACACCGAACCATTTTCTCATGCTGAACTCTAGTGGAATACGTCAAGCGGTCAAGGCTCCTACAGATGCGAAGAATGCTTTGAAAACCGGATGGAATTTGGTTCAGCACATGCTGGATATATTTTGGCGGCGATGGATTGCCGAATACCTTCCTGTTATTGCAAGGCGGGGCAAATGGTTTCAAGATGTACCATCAATAAAGCAAGGAATGTTAGTGATCATAGCAGACGAAGGGAATCGTAATGAATGGATGCGGGGTAGAGTGGTCCGTACATATCCCGGGAGAGACGGCGTGGTTCGTAAGGCAGATGTGGAGACACCCAGCGGAGTATTAAGTAGATCGGTTCACAAGCTAGCAGTTCTTGATGTAGCCCAAGATGGTGACGCCGAAGAGAACCTTAGGCGCCACGGGGGGGAGGATGTTGCTGGCAACCATGTCGCTGAAGACCCCCTTGAGTAGTGTGTGTGGGAATCATAAATGTCAAACGAACTGTCATATGAACTGTCAAGCATATGTCAAACCTACTTTCATGAAATTGCGAAGTCATTGGCAAAGTGAATTGAGCTAAAATTGGTTGAACTACTGTTTATAAAGTAAGAATAAATAATTTGTAAATTTATTAAAATAACGAGAACTATTTAGATTTGCAGATTAAATAAAGGTGATTGTTGGTCGCTAGGAAGAAGTGTTGGCAAACTAAGAGGAGAATAAATGTAAGCTGATATATTGAATTTGTTACTTGATTGCTAACCTTAATTAAATTTATAGCTTTGAGCTAATCTCGATCGGGAACCAAGACGAGTTGCTACATAAGATCTCCGAAAACACCAACATATAGATAAATACAGGTGGCGCAGATAAACATTGCGAATCACTAGTTGTCTCTTTTGTTCTACCGCTGATCTTATGCAACTCAATTAGTAACGTCTTCACTAATCACGTAATATCATCATCAACATTGCTGTCACTTCGTAAAATGGCTTTAAGCTAAGTTTCCTGTTGCCAAGTAGAGCACTCAAGTAAAATTTCACCTTTTTCCGTAAGTAATTTTGACATTTGTTTCACTGACAGCATTTTAACGAAACAATGCTGTAAGAAGGATGTGAAGAAAAGGGCATCAGGTTGTTTGGACTTAGAGAAATTTCGTTCTTTTCCTCAGGAAATGTTATTGAAATTTAAATGTACTATTTCGCGCGCGTGTAGGGAAAATGATTCAATAAAACTTTTGAGTGGGCTTCTGGGGAAAATCCAGATAGTGAGATTCCAACGGAGTTGTGAAGCTTTCCAGGGAAAATACTGATAGGAGACATTGCGCTGGAATTCTGGGGGAACTTTTAATGGTATTACAGAGAGAACTAAGGTTAGATACTCATTGAAAATTCTGTGATTTAGGCGTTCGGACTACGATGGAAGGAATTCTGCTGGGACTCTGGCGGTTACTTTATGGAATTGTTGAAGAAATACTGGGACAAAGCTTCACGGGAAATTTTATGAAGATTCACGAAGGATTCTTTGTGATGAATCTTCTGGCATTCCGTACGAAGGTTTTTCTCTGGGATTTCGCAGAGAAAATCCTTCCTTCAGCAACTTCTTCCGAGATTCCTCCAGAACCTCCTAGATCTCCTATAGGAGTAAATTTCTGGGTTCCTCCAATAGTTTCTTCTGGTATTACTCCAGGATTTTCTTTAAAGATTACACCAGGAGTGGCATCAGTGAGATTTCTCCAATAGTTCCTCTAAAGATTCCTCCAAAAATTCCTCCGAAGATTCCTCCAGATATCCATTCAGGGATTCCTCCGGAGATTCCTCCAGAAATTGCTCCAAAAATTCCTCCGGAGATTCTTCCGGAATTCCTCCGGAGGTCCAGTGTAGTGTCTACCTAATGGTTGTCCTCATAGGATATCTACCTACATTCATTGCAGTACCTAAATATCAGGTATGATTCATTATGTCTACCTAAGGGAGTATAAATACGGGTGGTCATTGGACCACAGAGCAGAGACTGCACAAGCGTTGGACTTGTCAACATCATTAATATTCTTCTTTTGAAGGATATAAAAGTGGCGACGAGGATCAAGGAACGTGTAATTTCTTTTGAGTTATTCCGAAATTATTTCCTTTTAGTTTTCAGGTTGTTGCAATAACAAATTGTTATTTTTGTGGAGAACGGAATTGTTCTTTTATGGTAGAATTGCCATTATGTTGTGAACAGAATGTTATTTTTGCCGGATGTTGCATTGACGAAATTGTCTTTTTGTTTTGGTAATAACGAAATTTTATTTTTTGTGGTGAACGAAATTGTTCTTTTGTGGCGGAGTTGTCATATGTTATGTTTTGGTGAATGGATTTGTGTTATTTGTAACTTTTTTTGGTAAAGTTACCGATGTTGGGATAGCAAAATCGTCTTTTTATTTTTGTAGTTTTGTTAGCGAACATGTATGTTCTTTGAAAGTGACAGACTTGTCAGTTTATTTGTGCTATCATTATTCTGGTGATGCATGTTATTTTTTGAAGTTTTCTAAAGGGGAAAGGACTGTAGTGTCTACCTAATGGTTGTCCTCATAGGATATCTACCTACATTCATTGCAGTACCTAAATATCAGGTATGATTCATTATGTCTACCTAAGGGAGTATAAATACGGGTGGTCATTGGACCACAGAGCAGAGACTGCACAAGCGTTGGACTTGTCAACATCATTAATATTCTTCTTTTGAAGGATATAAAAGTCCAGGAATTCCTCCGAGGATTCCTCGGAAGAATCTCTGAGAGGAATTCCTGAAGGAATCTCCGAAGTAATTCCTGGAGGATCCTCCAGAATTGGAATTCCGGGAGGAATCTCCGGAGTAATTCCAGGAAGAATCCCAGGAATAATTTCTGGAGGAATCTCCGGAGAAATTTCCGGAGGAATCTCCGGAAGAATTCCCGAAGGAATCTCCAGAGGAATTTCCGGAGAAATCTCTGGAGGAATTCCCGGAGAAATGTCTGGAAGAATTTCCGGAGGAATCTCGGAAAGAATTTCCGAAGGAATCTCCGGAGGATTTTTTGGAAGAATCTCCGAAGGAATTATTGGAGAAATCTCAGAAGGAATTTCTGGAGGTTTGCTCCAGAAGATGCTCTGATGATTGCTCCATAAATTCCTTCGGGGATTCCTCCGGGAAATTCCTCCAGGAATCCCTCCCAGAAAGTCCTGTAGGAATTCTGGAAGAATTGCACGGGAATTTCAGAGGAACTCCCGAAAAATTCCTGGTGGAATTATTGGTGAACTTCTGGTGGAATTTTCGAGGTAATTTTAGATGAGTTCGTGGGAAACTCCTGGAGCAATTTCTTGGAAACTCTTTGGGGAATTTCAAGGGGATTTCTGCAGGATATCCCGGAGAACTCCTACAAGAATTCACGGGGAACTCCTGGATATATTCCCGGCAAACACCTGAAGGAATTAACGGGGAACTTCTGGAGGCATTCCCGGGGAACTCCCGGGAGTTTTATTGGCGGTTTCCTGGAAGTGGAACCTGATAATTTCTGGATGATTTCCCGGGGGAATCCCTGGAGGAATTTCCGGAACACTCCTTGAGGAATTCCCGGGGAACTCCTGGAGGAATTTCCGGGGAACTCCAATGAAAATATCCGGGAAAATCTGGAAGAATTCCTGATAATCTCCTGGAGGAAGAACTGGAGGAGAATTTCTAGATGAATTCCCGTGAACTCCTGGGGGACATTCTAGAGGAACTATGGGGAAACTCCTGGGAGAACTCTTTTAGGAATTTTCGTGAACTAGAAAACCTCAGATTTCTTTTGATACAGCAAAACAGAACAAGAGCAATGCTGCAGATTCTCACATAATTCCTTTCTTCCAGGAAACAAACATATTCACCGAGCTGGAGTTGTTCTGAAATTAACTGCAGGATATCCGTGCTCATTGTGTTTTTCTGCGCATACGAGCCAACTTGTGACGTAGTTGGGGGACAAGGCCTTTCAAAACCAATCGAATGCGGAAAATATCGATGCAATTCATCTTATTCAGGCATATCCACGTGAAAACTAGTGCATTGGACTGAAAAAAGTTGAATTTTGTCCAATTTTGGAGAGCTTCGACCCCACCAACTACGTCACAAGTTGGCGCCTATGCCGCAGCGGCATACTTGCAGATTTTTTTAGTACGTACCGCAGTGCTTCCGCATTTCATTGCCGAACCCATTGCGTATTCCGCAATCAAATAAATAAATAAAATATTTGACGCTGTGTACTACATGCCTAAGGCCCCTGTGTACTAACAGCTTAATGCACCCTGATGTCTTTGGTGCGAAAGAAGAAACAAAAACGAAAGAGAAATGCCACTTTAACTCACGGAATAATACATCGACATATTATTCCGTACGGAAAATTAACAACATGACTGACAGCATCGCATGACAGTGCCATCTGTTGGCAAATCTTTCTGGCTGCAAATTACTTATCAACTGCGAACGCTAAAGTTATTTTGATTGCAAAAGTTTTGCGTGACCATTACTTGTCCTATCTTTTTACACAGTACTTACCAGGTGGAAACTAGCCATAAGCCTAATCAGAAGACGGTAAAAATCAGCTGATTTTGGGGGTCTTTGGCAGTTCTCCTATGAAAATTTGCATTTTGTCGCTTTAATTTGCAGAAGAGAGAGTCGATGACGAGAACTCGCTCATGTTACTTTCGCCCTTATTTAAACTCAATCTAGATTTTTTTTGCTAAACTTTATGCAAAATTAGCTGAATTTCAGCAAAACGCTCCTGGTGATTAGGAGAGTTTACTGAACAAAACAGCAAAATTTTGCTGAATTTCAGTTCAGCAACATTTTGTTGAAACCCTCAATAGGGTCCTAAAATGAAAAATATTTTCCCGGTTTTGCTACATAACACAAAGAAGCATGCTTTTCTGATCTCAATGGTATTTTTCCCGAACTTAAACAGTGACATAATAGTTAATAAACTCGAAAATAAAATTATGGTGAGCAGGTCTTGTTTGACATTCGAGGTCAACCTTGACGTAACGAAAGTGAAACGGCGGGTTGCAAAAGACATCACATTGGCTCACTTTTGACAACTAATGTTCCTGTTTGACATACACGTTAAACAAAATTTACCCAAAATTGAGTGCTAAACAAGGAGTGTTGCAAAAATTCTAAAAATTTTTGAAAATATATATTATGGGCTTTACCTAATAGGAATACTTGAAAAATAAGTAAACATGTCGTTTTAATCAATGCTTGATCGAATTATGCAGAAGTTGAGATAGGCCTTTAGGAGCCTATTGATTTTTGTGTGTACACTCAGAAATGGAAGAAAACTTTGATCGATTTAAATCGACACCTTTTTTGTTTTCTGGCAATTTACACTTTACGTAGTTTAATAAGTATACTTAATTCGCCTAAAAAGTTATACTGTGTCAAAATAATGCGAGATTATTCAATCCAGTGTATTTAATCACGCCAAAAGAAACATGTTTGTTTTTGTTACGAGCCAAAACCAGTTATTTCCACTAGCAAAAAGCTGAAAATATTAATTATCTGCAGCGATTTCCCGACAGCATGCTGAATACCTTTTTGGCCGGGTTTTGGCTAGCTTTGAAAGCGAATTTTCAAGAAGTGGTATGTGTTGATCGCGATTTGCTTCAAAAGCAATTTGAGTAATCAAAAAGAATTTATGTTGCAGGTGTGACCTTCGATGTGCTGAAACAAGAAGAACCTAAGGAGTTAGCCGTGTGGTGCAAAGGTTTACTGTGCTGGATGCGAGGTTGGATGTCCATAAAAATGTGAGTTCCTGTTTTAAATATTATCGGCCGGTGCCCGTTTGCTAAGAAATGAAGGTTTTTTTATAGGTACTACCGCGGGCACTGTGTGATAGGACAACGCCACCCACTTGAAAGAGCCCAAGTTACCGAATGCCGCCATCGCCGGGAACAGATTCAGTCAGAAATGATGCTCGCCAGGAAGCGGAGAGGTCCTAATTAATTTGATGTGTTTTACTCCAGATTTTACTGAATAAAACTTAACTGCTCGTTTCATTTTGTCGAAATTATTTTCAATGTAAAAAAACAAAACAAATCCCAATCATTTGTAACTAAATTACGGTTAAACTAGCCCCGATATACCGTGGTTATACTAGAATACGTGTATATTCAAGTTATACTTAGCCAGTATACCCAGCATATAAACGGACTCTGGGGTCAACCAGGCAAAATGGATTTAGCGTGGGATTTATACTAAATAGTTTAGATTATTTTCTGAGTGTATACCTTTTGTA